>NW_010972665.1:4439792-4477600 GCF_000737465.1 Haliaeetus leucocephalus
GGATAAACGCGTGTGGGGAGGTGGGGGGGGGGGGGGGGGGGGGGGGGGGGGGGGGGGAGGAGGTGGTGGTGGTGGTGTTTCTATGTTCCTACGTTTCAGTTGTGACTGAAGGCTTTTTATCTCCAGATGAAGAATTGGAACCAAGTAACTTGTTCTAGTAACACCTCATTCCATCTCTCGATGAAGAAAGTTATTGAGGTAAGTGAGATGAAGAAGCAAGCAAAGACTCTTGCACTTTCTGGTATAGTGCCTACACAAAAAAATCTCCACCTGTGCATGGAACATCTTGAAAAGCACAAAAGAGCACTAACTTATGGAAAGAATAAAAGAGACAAGATATTACCCCCAAATCATAACCAGAATCTGTATAATTAATTTAGAAAAAACCTAACTGTGTCTTTCAAATGTTGAAATTGGAAACATATTTCTGGAGATAAGCGTTTTGGTTAAAAAGACGCTAGCAAGTGCTCTCAGGAATGAATAAAGTTGCAAATTTGGACCTTTTGAGAATTTAGGCCTGATCCAGCAATCCATAGTGTGTTGTTGCAATATTATACATATTAACACTGCTGCTAAAGGAACTTCAAGATTTATTGCTGTGTCATAAGAAATTACTATAAGGAATTACATTTCTTTGTGAATGGATGACTTCAAGGATTACATTTAATGAAATTATTTACCTTACACTTTCAAATTAATGCTAGATTGTATGGCAGACAAAAGGAATCCTCACAGCCCTCAGTCATTTGGACATTAGAGTCTGACATGCAACCTATACGACAGTAATGTCAATAAATTTTGAAAGAGGAATTAGAGAAGGACTAATTAAAAGTGGTTACTTCCTCTTGCTAAGGTGTTATGATTGAATGGGTTGGGTAAGTTCATTTACTCAGATTTGCTGTTACTATTCCTAAATTTTCAAATAGCAGAATTCCACAAACACAGAAACAATTACCTCCCTTTTCAATTGTTTAGGTTCTTAGTCACAAGAACTCATGCATACAGCAAAGGGGAATGCAGCTGTGAAAGTATTCTCTGAAGAAATGGAAAGCTCTTGGCTTCAGTAAAGCCTAGTGAAATTTCATTCAAGAAAAAGACTGAATGAAGAAAAAATGGTCAATTCATTCAGCATACAAAAAAAGCATTTGAATGCTTGTCAAGGAATGTACTTTAAAACAGTATATAAACAAGACAGTCTTCAGAACGGAAAAGAATCACTGCTAAATGCATCTGATTAACTGCAAAACCAGTTTTCTACTGCAGTACTCAACACAACACCTCTCATCTTCCATTTAACATTATCTAATGTGGTGGGTTTTTTCTTGAATCTTTTGTAATATAAAGATCATTTCCAGAATTGTAGTATTTCCACTTCCATTTCCAGAACAAACATAGAGTATAATAATTGCTAATACCTGAAAATGAATGAAGCCTTGTATTCATTGGTCAAGTTCTACTGTAAGTCTAGGAAAATCCATAGCTGTTTCACAGACATCTAAAGAGAGGTAGCCATCAACAACATGACTTTTTAATAGGGACCACTATACCTTCAGAGACTTGGCATGAGGATTTTAAGGAGCTCACTGTACCTCAAGTCACATTGTCTATTCTGTGATTAGGCATAGCTTACTGTCAACAACATCAGAAGCTTTCTTATGGCAACTAAATGAAATTTCAAACACTGGACATCAATGAACAAAATCAATGCGAGGAAACCATGCTAAATAGGAAGGAGGAAAACTATTGCTGATGGAGTTAAACAACATAATATTTTTGAAAGTCACCTTTGTAAACATGTTTTTCCCTCCTTTTTCTCTGGCATTGTTTGTCCTTCAGTCATTTTGCCAAAATTGATAGCTTTGACTGATAGCCACAGGAAAACATCTCTCATACCAATCTGCTTTGAAGATGGAAAAACTGACTTTTTTGATCATTAGGAATAAATCTAAACCTACTTAATCACCCAGCTTTATATGAGAATTTGTGAATACAAAAAGCTGCCTTTAATTAGCATACAAAACTATAGAGAGCGCAAGTCTGAGCAGTGACTGTAAATTGTAGCACTGACTAAATTTTAGTCATTTTACAGACTTAAGATGTCATAATTCTATACAAGAGCATATACCTCAACTTGCCTGAAAACAGGAAATAAAACCAGCATAATACTTTTCCAGGTGCTACTTCAAAATATAATTCTAATCAGAACTCTCAATTTCCCATAGCAATATAAACATAGACAGTGTGAGCTCTTTTGTTTTTAGACTAATTTGGACTGAGAAGCCTGCCAATTAATTCTTTGACACAGTCACTAATCATGAGATACAAGATCTCTATGTAATTATAAAATTTACCAATTTCACTGGAACAGCTAAACCTAAAGTAGACAAATGTTCAGGGTAGTAGTTATCTTGGTTTATGGAGAAGCATTCACCCATGGTAAGAAAGCCATTTTGATGGGCTTTGGAAGTAAACTGAACAAATGATCATATAGTGGTTTCTGCTCCTTTAAAAACCATGAGCATAAATTTTCCTTTTATCTTATGTAAAATCTGTGCAAGTACAGTTATTTGCTAATACAGGTGAAATCTTGATTCACAATTTGGTGCAAGGCTTCACTGCTACATAGAGGTTGCTTCACAATTTGGTATTTCAGAGAAAAGCACAGAAGCCTTTGATACCATCAACTACAGGCACTGGCAATTTCGATATTGTAATCATCAAGGAAATTCTTATGGTATGTTGTAAGTATTGTTAATCTGGATTTATGATTCAACATCATGTACCAAATTATGAGAAATTCACATGAGGTATGAAGTTGAATCAATGATTTGCAACTATCAAAAACCAATGCAGAAAACAAACGATATAGCAAGCAGCGATGCAGACAATGATGTAGCAAGCAAAGGTAAAAAGTTATTTTTACACAACAAACCCTTCCTTGTGGTAAGTATTTTTTCTATTTTTTTAGGGGTAGGATGGAAAGATCAGTTTCTCTGTAAGGATACAAAGACTGATTTATTCAGCAAACTTGCTTCCTGCAGATGAGTTTTCCCATGTTGCTATGTGGCTATAATTCTAAAACTGAAAGCTGTTTTATGAGCCTTTTTAATGCAATTTAAAAATAAAATTATATAGTCATATGACTAAAGGCTTGCAGAACCAACTTCCAGTGTAACTCTCTCTATTAGTCTTGTTTATTACCCTTGCTTTTAAAAAACATACAGCAGTGACCACTAAATCTGGCCTTGAAACCAACTGCTACCTCAGCTGACCTCCTCTCTTGCTAGTGACAACACTATGTCAGGCCCTTTAATTTTCACCTTCTGGTGGTGTGGCTTTTGTTGTTCTTTTTACATAACATGAAGGGTTTAATTCAAAGTCTTTTCAAAGTCACCCCTTCTTCCGGGTCTATAGTCTTTGCATCTCTACCTGGCTTTGCCAGCCTGCAGTATCTCCCATCAGCATCCTTATTCTTCTTATAGACACCCTCTTGAGGGTGCAGACCTAGAAAATTGCCTGTCTTCCTCCATGGTTTATATGGTCCCTTGTGAAGGTCTAAGACTGTAAGACTCTTGAGTTTCATTCTGGAGTGGTCTTATTCACGCACATGAAAAACAGAGGATGGAGAATGAGGAACACAGAACTTCAGCTTATGTTCTGTCTCATAAGTGTCAGCTGGTACATAATTTTTCCCCTTTTCTGCATGCTTCCTTCAGCCTGGCTATATTCTCCTTCTGAGAAGCTACAAGAGTATTTATGCTGAAAACCACCAAAACCCAATATTGGACAAACCACCAGGTAATCAGACGGTTTTTGCCTATCCATTTATAAGAGATATTGCTGCAACTCCATGTCTTTATGTTAGTATGCAGTTTTAGTTCACATTTTAAAATATTATGGAATGGGCAGAAGTTGAAAGTACATATTGGGTTTTAAGGATTTTTTTTTTTTTTAAGTGTTGCAAGAAAAAAATATTGTATCTTACATGAACTACACAAAATCTAGCAGCAAACTTCATGAAAGACAAAGGGTTTTTCTCTGAGTGAGTAGTGCAGAATCTGGCTGAGACTCTGGCCAGGTAAATGATGCCATTGAAGTATAAACCCTCTTCCTTTTTTTTTTTGTAATGTGCTTTTCTTCCCTCCCTCCTGAAACTCTACTTACTATTGATCTCCTATACAGATTCAGTCCTATGTTGCTTTATTAAAAAACTGTTTTATTTTAAAATAGGTCACCTTTCTGGAATCTATTCTAGAGCAGAAAATTTGAAAGTGACATGTGAGGAAATTACATTTTTAACACATGCTTTTTAGATGTAACAACAGTTTAAGTCTTTAGTCTGGGATGAGAAGTTTCTCTCTCCCAGCTGTAGGCCCAGCTCCTTTCCCTCCACTGTGCTGCATCACTAGACCCACTTCCCTGATGCTCAGCCTCCCCTAAATAAACTGCTGTTCTCTTTTAGTGAAGAGTGAAGGAAAATGTGGCAGTGAAAGAGAAGGAGCACCAGCAGTGGGTGGGCTATTTGTTTTTGTATCAAACCAAAATCCCACCAACCCCTGGGCTCTGCTAATGACCTCCCCCCTCCACTGAACCAGCTCACTGTACATACACCCCCCTGCACAAGACCAAAAACTGGAAAAAAACAAGAGGAGAATCAAATGTAGTCCGATGACACTTAAAAAACGCTTATACCAAATCTGAAGATGAGAAATATTTATACTCTCGTGATGATGCTGCACAAGAACAAACACTGCAAGGTCCTAATATTAACAAATAATTTGTTTTCTCAACAGCTTGGCTGACATGCTTCCTTTCTGACTCCCAGACAGAGCTGGAAGAAAGAGCTTTCAGCATTCATAATTTCAAACATTAAATTAAATTAAAATTCCTTTTGCTGATTGCCTAAAACCTCAGAATGCCTCTCTGATCAAAATAATCTTAACGACAAAGACCTATGTAAAAGTGTGCCAAGGCAACTGAACACTGCTGACTCAGAAAGGAAGTCCACCTACTGATTCATTAGCATGACTGCCAGCAGCACTGATGCATTCCTTGGAGATCTCTTGTTTAAGCAGCTTCTCAATTCATAGTTTAGTTTCTTATCATGCTTCCAGGTATATTGAACACCAGGAAGAGCAAACACACATCCCTATCTGCTTACATACCTGACTTTAAAGCTGCAGCTTTTTCTTAACTACAAGAGCCTTAGTAGGATGTCACTAATAACAAGAACATGCTGCAGGGCTATTCCATGATGTAAAACATAGCCAGGAGGACAGGCTGTTGTGAATGAGTAAAGCCTTAGTTAGAATGGGTGACACACACAGTTTGCACTGACAAGGCAACCCTGAGACAGGCGCTCTGCCACTGACCATGGAGTTATAAGCCGAACATTAACAGAGCAAGCTGTCTTATTTTTGTTCTAGTTCCTTGGTGGATTAGAAGCAAATGAACACTGTACTGAATATATACAGCACCTGTTTAGATTGTGTTAATTCTGACCACTTTACATATTCTCCCAGAACAAAGTCCTTTGTGTGATTCAACAGAACTTAAGCACAGCCCCTTTATTTGCAAATAAACAGTAGTCAGTAATTCACCTTCTCAAATCTGCCAACCAAATCTGAAAAAGGCAAGTCAGTGCAGCAAACATTTTTGGATGATACTTGCACAGGCATGTTTGAACTATATGGAATTATTAATTATATGAAAATAAGATCTTAAAAAACCCTAGTTGAATAATAGCTTATTGATAATGTTAATTTCTGAAATATTTTAATGGAAAAAGTAGAATAAAAATTTAAAAGATGCATAAAGATAACATAAGCAAACCCTTTCTTCCTCTCCCCATCCAAAAAGAGTGAAGGCTGAAAAAAATCAAGTCCTCCAATGCCCTTGCAAAATTTAACATTTTGTAAAAATCTTATACTTTTAAAGCAAAGACTTTCTTATATAAAAACGTAACAGATATCAGATCAAAACTTCCTCCTGATTGCCCCCGAATTCTAAATTTATATCTAACCCTTCATTTAGGAGTGTAACAATTTTAACTTCTCATTAAAAGGTTTTTGATTCCCTGCAAATAATAGGAGTCAGTACATCCACTTATGCTCAGTTCATGTTTTGAAAGGTTTCTTCAAGACCAGAGAAGCTAGAAACTTACTGTGTTAAAATTAGAGTTTAGGGAAAGCATTCTGATACCCAGGAAAAACCAACAAATTGACAGTGTCTGTTTTAAAAAGGAGCTTTTCTTTCCTCTGTGATTTTATGAAAAAAATCCTGCATTTTTTGTTTCTGCAATCCAAGAGGTACTGAGTGATCAAAGCTCAAATACCATTTTAAATGATAAACTTCTCAGTCTGTTAGCTTGAAAAAATGCCTTTTTTTATATTAAGGCCCTGAGACTCCTGAAGGAGCTCTTTCTAGCACTTGTAAAAGCAGCTGAGTGTGCCTGAGTTACTATCTTTGAGCGCGCTGTAAATTGTTCATAAACACAGATAGATTTCTTGGAGCCACTACATTTACATGCCTTTTCAAAAAAGGATTAAATGCAGATTAGAAGCATTTGAGTTAAGTTCTTATCAAGAGATTTGATGAACTTGCAGAAACATTGCCCTCCTCCATAAACTCCTAGCAACGCTACACCTGACCAACAGCGTCATAAGTATGTTCAGTAAAACAAGTATTATTATTATTCCTAAAGAAAACCAAATGAATCTCTTCTGTGTTATTTGCAGTGCACCTTGACAGTACCATTTAATGGTAGTTTATCAAAAGCCTTGCCAAATTGTACCGGTTTGGTCTGTCATTTCAGTTTATGTCTCTGTTTCCAGAGACTTGGTAATAGGAACATCTCAGATTTCATTAAAAAAAAAAAAAACCAAATAACCAAACCCACAACCACCACCACAACCACCACCACAACTTTTTTCAGTTATAAATTAGAAAGTAATAAAATTTGACCGCAGTGAATCATCTTAAAGGTTGAAATACATGAGTTTAACATGGAGAAACCTCACTGGTTTTAAAATCTATTATTTTGAAGATAATTTGAATATAGACTTAGGCCTGGTAAATGCTTTGGAATCTGTGTTATTGACAATATTGTTTGTTACATGTTACAAAGCTGCTGATCTTGAACACCATCACCTAATTTACAGGATAGTTTAGTTTTCATAGTGCAGTCTATGCAATAATTTTAAACAAAAAAGAAATTTTAAAACTATAAAATCTCCTGGAAAAGTTACCACATTCAAAATTTACCACCAGGTGTACTGTCTGCTAAATTTATAGCAACAGCTTAAGTTCTCCCACCACAGTAAATTATTGGCAAATGGCTGCAGTTTTTTGCAACACTTAAATAAAGAATAACAATATATATTATAATAGCAAGGTACAACAAAATTTAGGCTATCTAAAACATAACAAATAACATCAAACTCTTGAGGAGAAAAATAATTGTCAAAATATATTGCTTCATATAACCCATATCTTTCTAAAGAAGTAGATGACCCAAAAAATGGAGAAGAACGAGCACAAAGAGATGTCAGGTTGCAATGATAAATTTGTACTTTTCTTCTCTCAACTACCAAGAAATGAAGAATGATTTAATACATATTATTATATATGATGACTGAATCACCTTGCCCTCCTGGAAATTTTCAGACAAAACAGTTTCATTTATGTTTAATAGTATTATATTTTAAGAAAAAAACCCAAACACTCAACACTTCAGTGGAAGCGTGCATATAGGGATAAAAATTTCATGTTGCAGTCTTGTGCAAGATATGAGATTTACCAAGTCATTTATATCTTTGGCCAAAAATGCCTGAACATATTTGAGTATACCTGCTTCAAGGACTCAAGCTGCATTACAGGACAATTTTGTGTCAGGGAAGCCAACGCTGAACCTTAAGTGTCCTGACTTTCAGGCCAAATCCTGCATTTCAAAACACCTCTGTCCACATCCATGAAAGTAAAGATTATGTTTTGCTTCTCTGATAAATCTCTGAACTAACATTACTATTTTGCTTAAATTCAATTTTCAAATATATGTGAATATGTACATATTTGACTCATAAATGTAGATCTTTATGCAAACACCTGTTTCGATGAAGTTTGATAATAACTAGCAAAGAGTAACTTGTGGGCGCTATGTAAAAGGTGACAGGAAGAAACAGTTCTTTTCCTTTTTTATAGTTGCCAGTTCTGCTCGTTTATGTGGTTTTGGCAATGAACCATATTAATTTTTGTCGAAGAAAATATAAGCACTGACATTGTGCTGAGGCTAGCAAATTATGCAGGACTTCATTTCATCAAAGCAAATTGCAACAAAACTGCCAAAAACCCAACAGTGATCCATTACACATCAAAAGACAGGCAGCTTAAGCCCAGTTCCATTTACTATGCAATAAATTGAAGAGCCTAATACCTTCAGCATAAAGCTTTGATAAGTAGTTGTCCTTTTTAATCAGATTTGTGCAAACTGTATTATTTTGCTGGTTATGGGGTTTGAATTTTTGTGTTTTCTTTACACAGTCAAATTTATTTTCTGATGTATCCCCTCCATTGAGAAAGATTTATTAGGTAAATCCAATCACTCCAGACAAAGTTCTCAGAGTTTATCGTTTTAAAAGCGACATTAAATTTTATAATTCATAGACTAGCATTGTACTTTCACCACTAAATAACCTCCTTTTCTGACACTCCAAAAGAGTTTCTACAAGGAAGAAGGAAAAAAAAAAAGAAGACAAAGAAGAAGAAAACAAAGCAGTTTCCCACCACAGAAAATCAAAATTAAAGGGAAAAAAGGGACCTGTAGTGATAGGACAAGAGGTAATGGTTTTAAACTGAAAGAGGGTAGATTTAGATTAGATATAAGGAGTAAATTCTTTACTATGATGGTGGTGAGAGACTGGAACAGGTTGCCCAGAGAAGTTGTGGATATCCCATCCCTGGAAGTGTTCAAGGTTAGGCTGGATGGGGCTTTGAACAACCTGATCTAGTGGAGAGTGTCCCTGCCCACGGCAGGAGGGATTTGAACCAGATGATCTTTAAAAGTTCCTTGCAACCCAAACCATTTTGTGATTCTATGATTCTAAATGTTCGTTACTTTCCATTAAAGACATAGTAATAAAAAAAAGTTCTACTATTCAAGTTAGCTACTAAATCTGTCTCAAGAAGAAAGATAAAAGCACAGCAAGCAGAGGTGTAAAATCAGGGGGTTTATCATCATAACTTTAAATAATATTTATCATAATTACTTTTAATATTTTTCATCTGGTCTTTTTATTATTATTCTTATTTGAGAACAGTGAGTATATCTTTTTATGGAGAAGCAGGAGCGCATGACAGAATTTACTTCTCTCTCCTTTTTCTTTATCTGTGTCCAGACAACTGCTGAGCACTCTGGGTTTCTGACAGCCTCAGTGGAATCTAGATTTCTCAGTTTCACTATACTGCATTACTGATGGCAAAAGATTTTTCCAGAATGCAATAAATCACATTAATAACTAATACTTACATTATAAATAAATGAAGTAATATGGTATAAAAATAAGCAAAGGAAAATAGAGGCCAACTATCAGCTAAACAATAAGTTCTATTGATCTGCACATAGAATCTAAAGGGAGGCAATACTACTCCCATAACAAGTAACTTGTTTGAAATGAACTAATTTTGGTATATGTAAACCAGATGCTTGCAGTCTAAATACTTCAGAGAAGTTGAATCAGAGCGTCAAAGAACATGTATGTGTGGGAGTAGCAATATGATTAGCAAAAGCACAACCGAGACCTGGCTAACAAAAGTTTTCCTTCAATGGCCAAAGAAATTTAAGGTACACTAAACTATTGGTCATTACTTCATGTGTCCTCCCGTAGTACTGGATTTTACATAGCACTCATGCTTTCTATTATATTTAGGGTTTTTTTTCATTTAATTCATGAAAATATTATGGATATTTTTATCTAGGAAGTATATTTAATAAAGTATAAGCTGTATTTTAAAATATATATACAATTAAAATTGGCTCAACAAAGTACCTTAAAATAATATGCTACAGCTAGCTGTCCTGCAGTGATAGAAAGGTAGACTAGAACAATCAAACTCTCTCTCTGGTGCTGTAAGGCCAGATATTTAAGGTTAGTAACAAATTCAGTTTAGGCTTTTTAAAAAGGGAGCAAGATTTTCATATGAATCATCTCCCATTTCAATAATCTTGACACTAAAAAATGCCTGGCAAAGTTAGTATCTGAGCACTTTTCAAAATCCAGTCTTTAACAGCAATGATTCAGTTATAGGATTTTCTCATTTTGTCCAGAAGCTTTTAAACCCTGTGGCCAGATCAATGTCCATACATTTGATGCTCACTCTCTAGTCTCCTGATGCATGCACAAGCTAGCAAAAGAAGAATGTACATTACACAATGCATTGCTATCACTTTGTTACAGCATGAAAAAAAGAGAAATCATTATTAATTGGTGATGCCAAAGTGTTTTCAGTATATGAATAGCATTTTCTCATGCTGACACAGACTGAAAGTATGAGGATTTTATAATCTTGGTTTTGTTTATTCTGTATTTGTTCATGTCCTCAAAATATTGTCTCTAGCAGACTGACAAAAAGCCCAGGCTTTCATCTTTTTCACAATGATAGAAAACATTTTAATGGACAAAAGCTCTTGCCTTCAACTCAAGCAACTGAAGCTGCTCGACAGTGATGCAGAATTCAAAGGAGAATCTGAAATACTACTTTCAATAATGCTCTGATATGGTAGTGGAAAACACAAGAATTCAGGGAATTTTGCAGATTTCCAAGCTCAAACTGTATGTGGATCTAGATTGCTGTAAAACTGTATTGGGTCTGCATGGCAAGGTTTTGGTAGTACGGCTACAGAGGTGGCTTCTGTGAGAAGCTGCTACAAGCTTCCTCCACATCCAATGAAGCCAATGCCAGCCGGCTCCAAGACGGACCTGCCACAGGCCAAGGCCAAGCCCATCAGTGACAGTGGCAATGCCCCTGGGATAACAGATTTAAGGGGGGGTAGGACAGGACCCCAAAACTGCTGCACAACTGCACCCAGAGGAGAGAGTGAGAATAGGTGAGGGAAACAACCCTGCAGACCCCCAGGTCAGTGAAGAAGGAGGAGGAGGAGGAGCTCCAGGCACCAGAGCAGAGATTCCCCTGCAGCCCCTGGTGAAGACCATGGTGAGGCAGGCTGTCCTCCTGCAGCCCAGGGAGGTCCATGGTGGAGCACATATCCACCTGCAGCCCCTGGAGGACCCCCATGCCGGAGCAGGTGGATGCCCGAAGGAGGCTGTGACCCTGTGGGAAGTCCACGCTGGAGCAGGCTCCTGGCAGGACCTGCGGCCCCGTGGAGAGAGGGGCCCACGCTGGAGAAGGTTTGCTGGCAGGACTTGTGACCCTGTGGGGAACCCACGCTGGAGCAGTCTGTGCCTGAAGGACTGCACCCCATGGAAGGGACCCATGCTGGAGCAGTTCATGAAGAACTGCAGCCCATGGGAAGGACTCATATTGGAGAAGTTCATGGAGGGCTGTCTCCCATGGAAGGGACCCCACACTGGAGCAGGGGAAGAGTGTGATGAGTCCTTCCCTTGGGGAGGAAGGAGCGGCGAGACAACATGTGAGGAACTGACCGCAACCCCCATTCCTCATCCCCCTGTACTACTTGGTGGGGACGAAGTAGAGAATTTGGGAGTGAAGTTCAGCCCAGGAAGAAGGGAGGGGTGGGGGGAAGGTGTTTTAAGATTTAAGTTTTACTTCTCATTATCCTACTCTGATTTAATTGGCAATAAACTAAATTAATTTCCCCAAGTTGAGTCTGTTTTGCCTGTGACAGTAATTGGTGAGTGATCTCTCCATGTCCTTATCTCGACTCATGAGCCTTTCATTATATTTTCTCTCTCCTGTCCAGTTGAGGAGGGGAAGTGATAGAGTGCCTTGGTAGGCACCTGGCATCATCCAAGATCAACCCACCACAAAAACATGGAAGAACTACATTCCCTTGCATTTACCTCCATTTCTGTGAGATGGTGATCTTCCAGTATCTAGATCTCCGAATACTCTAAGATGCTTTCTTGTATTTTAAATCTAGATGTCTTTCCCCAACACAAGGCAGAACATTCTCCCTAACCTATCATTCAGTTCTCCATAAATAACAATTCTGTTTAAACATTATAGGTACCAGAGGTTCAGTATCACAAGTAATTCCACAGTTTTGAGGTTAAATTTCTAATTGCATAGTTGTATGGCCCTATTGGAAGGAGATAGATTACTCTGTACTTAGATCCACTGCCCTCTTTGTGGCACAGAAGGAAGAAGGCTGTGTCTGGGGAAAGGCAGGAAGCAAAGCACAGACAGAGCTAAACAAGAAGTAATGGAATATGCCCAGTGTATAGATTAACCTCTATTTAGGCTTAAAATCCCACACCTCTTAAATTTTTCTGTTTATAGCGTGCACATTTTCTTCACACTATTTCTTTCACACCATGTGGGCTGACACATTCGAAAAGTAGGCCATACAAGTTTTACATGAATAGTGTACTTCAAAAATTGTTCTGGCACTTTGTTTAAAGAGACAGGTTGTTCTCTGCTGGTCCTTGGGCAGCAAAATGTGTTTTGAATCTGTGACCTATTACATTTGAACTTCCTGTTGGAAGACCACAATTAACCTCGACTGTGTGAAAACTGAACTTGTTTTAAAAATGTACCGACATTTTCAAAAAAGATTAGCTTTATACTTAATGCTTATTTTTAATTCCTTCTGTCCATTGTATGTTCAGCTAAAATTCACCTAAATTTCAATTTCCACTTCAAGTAATGAACTTGAGAGAACCTGGATTATCTTTCTCCCTGTACCAAATCAAACTCCAATTTGAACCAACAACTCACACTCATCCAGCTTCATTATCCTATTTTCAGTGGTATGACAACTTCAAGCTCTTTAGTTTTAATGATCAACAGCGTAGCAGCATGCATCAGTCAGCTTTCTAATGTCACTGCAATAAAGTTGCATTAGCCAAGAGCTTGAGAGCTCCTTTAGTTGCCATTTCATGGACTCTAGTTTATAATAAATCCATGTGTATTTTTCTACACCATATAGAAGCAAGTTGCCACTCACTACCAATCAACCAAAACTGAACTTCTTAATCAAATCCCTTCCTTTTTTCAGTTAAATTATATTGCATGCTTTCATTGATAGTTTCGTATGATTTCTTGGAGTTATAATTTGCAGAGGCCTATAAAGCTGAGTGATATGACAATAATAAACATAAAACAGAAACAGGCAAAGAGTTTAAAGTTTGGATGCTGAAGATGGATGATGCAAATTGTGCATGTTCAGCAGTGTCAAAATGAGACACTTGCTCAGATATCATAACAGATTAAGCTCCCAAATATCTAAAAAACTGGTGCACACAGATAGAGAGCAGATAATAACATTCAACAACACTTAAAACACTTGAAAAATGAATGAAAAAAAATTAATATTTATATGCTATTTTTTCAAATTAGGAATAAAGACAGACTTCTTGGCATCATTTGGTTCAGAAAGCTTATTTATACCATGGTTAAAGGTAAATCCTACAACATAAAGTATTGTCCTTTTGCATTCATCAACTGGATAAAATGTTTTCATCCAATAGTTTTTTCTTCAAAAAATACACATTTGGTGCAGCCAAAGTTATGAAAAACTGTATGTATTTTTCTGTACTATATGGAGTAGAAAAGAAAGTCAAAATATTATTTGAACCATTTCAAAAATATATTTGCAGGTTTCTTTTATTTCAGAAATGACTGTATTCTAATAGATGTTATTTGATAAGTAAGAAAATTATTTATTCCTTTGTGCAAAATCTAAAATAGTATCAAATACAACTTTAATTGCACCAACTTGTCAGATATCACAAAAATAACCTGTCCTGTTATTTATTTCCATCAGTCTAATTAGTCTTTTACAGCCTCTACTTTGTTTCAAAGTGCAGGTGCTTATTACTGTTAAAGTATTATCCATCTGGAAATACATCTTCCTCTCAAGAGCCTTGCTGATTTACTAACTAGCAACAACTAACTTCCTCAGTGAGTTTCCAGTTTGCAAAGGCACTCATTAATATTCACGTTTTTAAGTGTTTACTGCTTTGTTCCCAAAGCAAATGCTGGAAAGTGCTGTTGGGGAAAGGAAAATAAATAAACCTTCTAAAGAATCTTATGAATAAGTAACAAGACAGAAAGTACATTATCAGGTTTGGCTCATTGTTCTTAGCTCCAATATGGTGTCACAGCATAACAAGGCAATTAATGTATAATGCATTAGTAGTAAAAGGATCACTTTCCATTATGTGAATGAAACCATACCCACATTCTGTCTCAGTATATCCGTTTTTATGAACTCTACATAGCTGGTACAGGCGCAAAGAGAAACTAATTTTGTTTGATTTCGTGATGTTTCGAATGACATTAAAGTTTCAATTCCTCTGACAGATCCAACTTGAATTTAGACTGAATAGCCAACTGTATCTTTATTCTAATGTAATGCCCCTGTCAAGCAGTATCTAACTTTAGCATACACTAGCACATATCTTATAAACCTTTATGAAACTTTAAAAAGCAAAAATATTTACAGCATTTTACCCCATATACATAATTCACTTTTAGCAACTTTCTTGACATCTTAGATTACATTCAATGAGCTAGAAAGAAGTGGCAGCCTATTCTCTATTGTCTCTTCCATTGGTATTTTTTCTATCAGATTCTGCTCTCCTTTCTTTATTGCCTTACATTCTTTTACAGTTTTTCCAGACAAATTTTCTTCTTCATGAAAGATGCTCTTCAGACTTCTAGGTAAGAAAGTTTTGTGCTCCATGTGTATAGATCACTCTAAACAGGTATGCCTGGGCTGTTCGGCATGACTAGGGACAGCATCTGTCAGTGTGGAGATTCTTACCTGGCTCCCTGCTTCCCCACTGCCTGTTAACTGGCCATAACTGCTTGTGGCAAATGTGCTTGTTCTACCTTTCACAAAAGAGCTTCCACACAGGAAACACCTCCTATCCACCATAATTACTTGGCTAGACACACTTATCTGAGCCATGGATCAGTGACTGCACACAGATAGTAGCCCTGGACTAAGAAGTGCTACGTTTCTGGAGCACATGCGTGGCTACGCCAAGTCTGCCTTTCTGTGGTCCACAGGGCCAGGAGAAACAGTTAGGAAAGCAAGACCTGAATGCATAGACATAGTGACATAGGGAAAGTAAGGAAGAAAATCCAGGTGTGCTTTGGGTGGAAGAGTAGTTTAGGGTCCTAACTTAAGGATGTGGAAATGTGCAATAAGATGATAAAGAAAACAGGTAAGTCCACTAGTAGTCTGTGGGAGAGTGTGGATAAGAGAATGAGATGTTCCCTGCAAATGACATTTGATAATCCTTATTTGAAACTATTCTGAAATTCAACAAGTCAAGCTACCAAGTCTCCTGCTCTTCAGCCATCATTAGCTATGTTAAAATGAC
This sequence comes from Haliaeetus leucocephalus, assembly GCF_000737465.1. Classification (NCBI taxonomy): domain Eukaryota; kingdom Metazoa; phylum Chordata; class Aves; order Accipitriformes; family Accipitridae; genus Haliaeetus; species Haliaeetus leucocephalus. The sequence continues at coordinate 4,455,320 of NW_010972665.1, forward strand.
TCTCAGATGAACTGCTTCCTTATCATCTGTTACAATGTTTCCCAATAAAACTTCATAGCCGAGTGTCTGCAAAATTAATGACAAAAGCAATAGCCCAAGGAAGCAAACAAGCCAAAAGTGAATGGAATGGCTAATAAATGGGTTGTGAAAGCAGAATGATAGGACATATCACACTAGAGTTTGAGATCTGAATGCAGTTCCCTTAAAACATTTGGATTACCATAGATATATCCTGACCTCAGAATAGTAAAAGAACTTCCTTCCCCTTTTCAAAAAGTCAACAGCTGACAGCCTACTCAAAAGAAGAGTCTTTGTAACAGTCTCAGCACAGTCTCTTCTACTTCATCCTAATGCAAATGATGTAAGCACCACTCAGTTTGAGTCTCTGTTCCGGGCTGGTTGGATACATAGGACTTGGCATTCCACTATTATTCAAAATACCGGAGGATAAGGATTGTTTTATTGAACATACTGAAGATACAAAGCAAACTTTAAATGGAAGAAGCAGAGAGGATGTTTCCATTAACTTTAAAAAAGGTAAAACAGGCTGTGGATTTTGACAGACAAATACTTGTTTTGCAAGGTATTAAAGCCCAGATGAGTTTAACACTTAGGAGACAAAATTGTATTTCGAGTTTTAACCGATCTGTTTATCACGTGCTCTACTCCTTCAAGGACAGATATATTCTTTCATACAGGCTCTCAGTCTTCACAAAACCCTGGTGGAAGTGTATTACTAATAAAGCCTGGCACTTGGTATGCGCTAATATTTGGGTGTACCTGGCAGAATAGCTCTGAAAAGTTTTTCCCACAAAATGATTTATTTGTTAGCCTTAGCAAGAACAAAATAACTTCAGCTAGGTATCAAGCACGCATTCGTTTCCAGTTTCAGTAAACATCCTACTCTGGAAAATTTTGATCTCTACTGTGTCCTGACAGACAGCAAAGTGTCACTTGAATTTGCAAATGTAGCATTAGCAAATAGACATGGTGATAGATACAGGATCCAATCTTCTATTTAGAGCAGGCAAAATCCACATGTTTTAGCAGTAATGAGAAATCCCACATTTGCTTTAATTAAAATTTTACCTGGATACCTGGTTTAATTGATTATGAAGCAGTAAGGAGGCATTTCAATTTCTTTTACAGTGGACACTGCATAAGAACTTGAATAAATGAAAGCTGTTTTTCTTTTTTGGCACACAGAGATCCAGCTGCTTTAGAAGAAAGTTCATGTAAGTGAGGGCATCAGCATAATCTCCTGGGAGTATGCTTAAACTCCCTGATATTTCAGCCTGCAAACTGGAGGAGACAAAAACCTTACCATCATCTTTGTGTCAAAACATCTTCAAAGGCTTTGCCAAATCAGGTGAGTGTTTCTTTGACTGGTGCAAAATTATTGGCAAAGACAGCTATAGTATCAGTATAGCTTTTTTTGTTACTGTTAATTAACAGTAGACAGGAGTTTATTTCAGATGTGCTCTAGTATCAGCCTCTATGAAATAAGATCCTAATTAATAACAAATAAGTAGGACATGTCAATTTTCAGGATATGTCAATAATCTAGACCCTATCCAATGCCATATCCAAGCCAATTTCATATAGCTAAGCTGCTTTACTTGATTTAGATGACAGCAGCTCCATGGCAGCATGATACACAACACAAAAACTTCCGAAGAAACCAGATAAATAGTCAGGCATCTAACGTATATTAAGCTCCATCTGCCCTTTCTATACTGCCAGAAGTACCTCATCTGGTTTTCATAAAATTAGCTTTGATACCCCAATACTACCAATTATACTTTAACAAACAGATGTGATTCATTCTGCCTTGAAAATAACATCTGTGCTGTGCTAATGGACATGTAACATAGATGTACAAGTAACATTTTATTGGTGTTATCCAAACTGAATAATGGCAATGTGTCTCAGTGGGTTTATAGGGTAAATTAAAATCAACAAAGAGTGTCACTCAAACAACTGCTGAATACTGTCCCCTTCTTATTAATTACTACTTTATATACCAAATTTCTCAGAAAGAATTATTTGGAAGATACTGCATAATACTCAAATGGGTATAGGTGTGTATATGTTTTTTTCAACACAAACATACATGAAGTTCACACAAAAAGCTACTCAACCTACATGAAATTCCTACACAGATGTTCACTGCAAAATTGTACAGTTTTGTCACCGAAAACACATTAAAAATAAGACTAATAATATAGACGTGATAGTGAGAAATAAGGTTGTTTTAAAAAATACACTACAGTATTTAAAACTTTGTATTTGCATGCCCTAATATATATCCATACCTCTAAGCACTGTAACATGAATATGTCTTCCAAAACCTCAGTTCTAATCAGATTTGCTTCCAGCATTTCTGTTCTATTGAAGACTATTAGTGGAAAAGATGTCTGCCAGAACATAAATAAACTCACTTAACATATTTGCAGGTCTTCTTGATTGACATTACTTTGACTCTAATTTAAATGTGTTTTGGTAATCCATTTTACTGCTTTTAGGGGGAGCTGTGGCCATGCTGATTCAATGTGGTCTAATGACTTTCAGAGCAGAAAGAGAACAATTTTGATTCCAGAGATGATAATAAAATTGATGACACACAGCTTTAGTCAGTCATGGTTTCCTATGTATGCCACTTCTCCCATTTTCAATCTTATCTGTTTAAAAAAAGTTTATCTTTATTGAGCTATTCGTGTCACTGGAATGCCATGAAAATTCATCATATGACATTTATATTAAGAAATTTATTTTTTTTAAAATATATTGTACAATATTCCAAAGCACAAAGAAGGATGGAGACTGAAATGTCTCTCTTGAAAAGCATTTCCCCATATATCCAGAGAAAAGGACAATCACATATCATCCTCAGATTCCAGGTGCTTCAATGTATTTCGATTTATGGGCCTTAGAAGAACAATTGATAAAAACAAACTTCTGACATACTAACAAGTATTACATTTTAAACATATTCTAAAAAACCTGTAAAATTTATTTGTGCATATATTTCAAGAAAAATGTACTCTTGCAAACTGTTACAGATTGGTGAAACCAATTTGAATTTCTAAGCCTTTGCTTCTCACCTTTACTGCTTTATTTTTGTTGATATACAGACAGATAAAAACGTGCTTACTTAAGTGAAGTGAAGCTTGTGTTTTTATTCCTTTTTAAAGGGGTAAGAATCCTCATAGAAGAAGTGTGAAAAGTATGTCACTATGGACAATATGATGTTGATTCTGTGTTCCCTTTAATTGGCATCTCTTTTCTTCTGTGTTCTTCAAAAACTCCTGTGGCTTTTTTCCACTCCCCCTACTATGTTTTTCACTGATTTTTTTTTTCCTCTGCCTCCAACCCACACTTCATCTTCTGCCAAGAGAATTTTAAGCCATTAATCACTGAGTCAGATTTCCATACTCACAGCATTTAACTGAATTCAACAACTCATTCATCCATATTACAGTAAAATAAATGAAGAAGAAAAATAGAACTACTTTGGAATAGTGGAGCACCTTCACTTTCTAAATTTTGATAACTTCACTTGGTACATAAACATACTGAAGGGATAAACATACAGTAATCAGGATAGGAATTCCCATCTCATCATGATTTTTTTTGTTGTGGTTTTTTAGACATTTACATTAAGAGGATCAGAATACATACAAGAAGAATGACACAAGAGGGATTAGGCACTTACTGCATTGTGCTTACTTTTCAAACACTTTTACCACGAAGCTGAATACCAATCCTAACACAACCACTGCCAGTGAGTAAGAAAAAAATTTCCATAAGAGGTCAGTGCAACACTGGAACAGTTTTCCCAGAGAGATTATGGAATCTCTGTCCTTGAAGACTTTCAAGACTTAGTTAAATAACACCACAGCTGACCAAATTTCTTTGGTAATTCACACCACTGCAAGGATTCATTAATGCAAAAACTTTACAGAGTTCTCTAAGTTATATGTCAAAATAATCTGTTGGGGAGTTCCTAATTGAAGGGGTATGAACAGCTCACAATGGTCAAAGTTGACTTCAAGAATAAACTAAAGTTCATTTTATTATGCAGTTACAGTCTGTGTCTCTTTTATATCAGAACTATGACATTATTGTACTTTACCAGAATTGCAAAATAAAAAGACAGGATAAACCAAATTGCATAGTCAGTTAACTGCAGAATAGAACACTCTTATTTTAGATGAGATTATGAGGAAAAAAAAGTTAAAAAACATAAAAAGAAACTAATTATGAAAAAGTAAACAAAACCAGCATGTATTTTACAACATAAATTTGAAACTTGAGAGTAAGAAAACTATCAGTAAGATACAAGTAGAAACTGAAATGACTGCAAAATATAACAGAGCAAGTTCAATTCACTACTTTACAGATGAACTACAAAATGAAACACAAATATTATGGCTGAAAATTAAGATTTAGAGGGTTTTATTGAAGTATTTTATTATAATCTTTTCAAGGTATGATAGTAATGTGGGTGGGGTTGATATTTTCAAATTGTATGATGTTAATTCTCATAGTAATGTTCCCTTAAAATCAAGGGGATTGGTAGTAATGAATGATCACAAACATAAATTCATTTTAATTTTAAAAACTCTTTTCAGCTGGAGGCCCCAAGGTCTTTGTTGTAGTTCTTATAAATAGACCTTGACCTAAATATCCTGAGATTAGGCAAGCCCTTAAAGAGTTAGAGTTAAAAGCATTAGCTGCAGAGGATTAGAGTAGACAAGTAGTCATGTTTCGTACCAAACTATGACCTTCACCTAACACAAATGTCATGTACATTTAGGAAAGGTATCTGTACAAAGAAAACAGCACTCCTCTCAACCAGTTTTCTCTAAACCATGTGGCTCAGCATATTTGATTTCATTCAGTAAGTGCCATACATAATAGGGACCTGTATTATGAAACTTTGCAATGCTCTATTGCACTGAATGGAAAGCTAGACAAACACTCAGGACTGTATTCTCCCCTTAATGCTTATGTAACTTCTGTCATTGCTAATGAAGCCTAATTACACTCATTAGTCCTATTCAACACTTCCTATTTAACTTATTGATTGCAACAGGACTTGTGCTTTAGTGTGCAGCACCAACTAAAGCCCACACAAAAAAACCCAATTGCCTTATCTCCATATTATTAGATTTTTGTTCATCTTCCAAACACTGCTTTTTATTTAGAGGTTGGAGGATGGCAAATATAGTCTGATCTAAAGAAATCAGAAAAAATATTTAAATTTAATAATATTTATTTGAATTTAATAATTTTGCATGCTTTTTGTTGCTTATTGTATCCTGGTAAATGGAGTCAGGAAAATACCACATATATTTTTCCATGGATTAACTGCATCATTTTAGAGCATCAGTCTTCTGCTAGAAACATACATAGAAGAGAAGCAGCATAATCACCTTGCTCCAAACCAAGTTAATTTATCTTGAAAAGGTGCAGAAAACAAAGAAAATCTTTGATGGATAGTAAATTAAATAGGGCACAGGGATAAATAAATTATAGTGCAAAGCACTGGTAAAATATGGAGGAAGAGGAGAAAATAGTTTAATATGAGAAATTACTAAGCTTTAGCCAGGCTACAGGTTCCCCAATTGTATTACAGAAAGAAGAGCTACTACTGCTATGAAATCACTTTGAAAATAAAATTATTTTTTTAAACAAAGCTGTTGAGGACTTGGCAATTTATATACATTCTAAGTTAAACCTATTTTTTTACTTGTAGGCCATTCTACTTTATATTAATGAGGCCATAGCTTTAAAAATACTTGCAAAGTTATCAACTATAACTAGGGCCTGAGCATTCCATGGCTTTCTAGCATCACCATTTATTGCTGAACCGGGATCCAAAATCTGAGCTTTGATTTAACTATTGCTGCCATTTACTCTGAAAAGGTGAATTAATACAGTGTTATCTGCCTCACACTACAGACAACATGAAACAACAGCTTTGAGAAATACATGCTGTCTAAACTACCTCAGAGCTTGTAAACACTTTTATTCCATAAATATAGGATTATGTGTATGATTTTTTTATTAGAAGTCAATAATTTACATTACCCTGAAGCCAAGTCCATCAACATTTTGGTTTTGTTTTTTCTATTTTGTCCAACTCTAACTTCGCAATAATTACACACTGGTTTATACTTCTGGCATAAGCCCTCAGAGTTCAGCAGGAGGTTATGAAGATGACCCAGAAACAGTGATGGGAGCCAAAAGAATAATCTAAATTATCTAAAATAATAAATTTAGTTGCTTAGGAAATAACGTGGTCACTCAAGCACAGAGAGACAGTGGAGTAATAGAATGTGACTGTAAATTCCCTTCCCTTCTCCCTTTATTCTAAGTGGAGATCAAGGACACCACTGCAAGAACCGAGGACTGGCAGAATGATGAGCAGAGCTGAGATTCTTTGAAACTATTTTCCTGCGAACATTTTTATTATACCTATAACATGCACTATGGAAAAGGACACTATCACAATAAAATAAGCTAAAATAAATAGTCAGAGAAATTTGGGGATAACTAAGCAAATTCACCTTGTTAAATATCAGAGTTGCTATTTGTATATTATAACATCATAGAAAATATTTGAAATGTCAACATTTTCATAAAGTTAAACAGAAAAATGTATAATCATTCAATAGCTTTTTCTGACTTGAGTTTTGTCCAACTTCAAACACTTCTATGCACTTAAGAAATACTTTCTGGACTTGTTAAAGCTTTTACCACAGTCCCATGGTCATGGTAAATCACCTAACTAATGGGAATATACATGTCAAACCCAGAGCTGGCATACACAGAAGCACCTCCATTAACACCAGCTATACTGTGCTTACTTTCACGATAGTGCTTTGGGCCTTGAGAGTCCAAAGCTTCAGGGATCTCCTATAATGAAAAGCTCTTAGAACATTTTGATAAATTACCAGCACATTCTAACATTTAAATAGCAAGCAGTGCTACAACTAACCATATATCTTCTTCTCAGAACTCCAGGGACACTATAGTAAAGGTGTTATAAGCAAGGATGTGCTCCATATATCGCAAATATACATCAACACCATCAGCACGTTTGTTTGTCTCTTGCTTTGTCAGGTGGACTTCCTGTCAAGATTTCTACAAATTGCCTGACTTTAGAATATTACTAGGAAGAAAAATCTTGATTTATATTAAGATATATTTTTGGTATAATACATATATTTTCTGTAATAATATACAGATGACACAAAACTAATATTTTGCTTAGTTCAGTAACAGGTTCAAGCTAAAATACCACATACAGACTTGCATTTTTGAAAAACAGGTTGGTGTCAGTGCTTTCTCAACCAGTTATCACAAATGGCAGATGAGTCTCAGTCCTGCTTCAGGAACAGGACTTAAAGCAACATGGCAACATTGCCCAAGCAGCTGAATATTACATACACCTCCTTCATCTCTGCATTTTTTGGTGGTCTCAGACAATCTTAGTCTTGAGTGAAACAGAGAAAACTCATACCATTAATCTCAGAATGATGGTTGTTTTGGAACGTATTCATTAAGTAAAAAGCACCAAGTATTATAATTGGCCTGAGGGAAAAGATAAATGTAAAGTAATGCCTAATTCTATAATTTGATTCCACGATTCCATTAAAATAACAAAATTAATTTGGGGGGGGTGGATTATTTGCACACACTCCCTTTTTAAAAAAAACAAACAAAAAAAACCTGTAGGGGTACCATTGTTTTCTAGCAGAGTGAACTTTATTTATTTTTCTCCAAAAATCAGGCTCATTTTTATTGTGGCCTTCAGAAATTCTAATGAGTTAGACTCCTAGGCTGTTAAAGACGATATTATTAGCCTATCAGGTTAAGGACATCAAAATGTTAGTTAAGGGTGGACTGCATTTTCTATAATTCTTGTCATATCAAATGCACATACCCTGCTGTGGTCTTTGCCTGAGCTCTGCTGCAGCTGAGCCTGTGCCTGGCTATGTACCTCATGGACTCAGACTCTGGTCATGACCCACAGACCTGACTTTTCCCAGCTTCATCTCAGACCTGTTTCACAGCTTGTCTGGGAATCTGAGCTCTTGACTGAACATGGATATGGTTGCCAAACCTACTCTGTTGTTCCTGTTGGGGTACTGTAGGATGATGCCCTGATTGGTGAGAGCATGACCCTGCCTATCTGCCACCCTCAGCTCACCTTCCCTACAGGGCAGCCAGCCCTGTTGCTCCCTGACGCAAGCTACGGAGGCGTAACAGACAAAATGGAAGGTAAAAGTTCTCTGCTTAATAGGCACATACAGGGAAAAAGAAATAACTGAGATATGCCTCTAATGAATCCTCAGCACAACTCTGATTCTGGCAGCAAAAAAATCTAATTGAACAGTTGTCGTGGTTTAACCCCAGCCAGCAACTAAGCACCACGCAGCCTCTGGCTTACTTCCCCCCACCCAGTGGGTTGGGGGAGGGAAGTGGAAATTGTGGCCTTTCCACAAATACGTATTTAAGTAAAGCCTCTTTTACTAAAGCATTCTGAGATGAAAACAATCCATCATTCATATATCCTAAAAGATCAGGTCTTGAAAGGTGAATACATTTCTTTACTCTGATCAAAGATGATTTCGGGCTGACATGTAAAGCTCTAAAATGTAGGGAGATTATTAGAGGCCAATAAAGATGGATTAACTGACACATTCAATTTTTGGAGGCAACAGAAGAGCCAGAAACAGCAGAGCTATGTTAATATTAGTTAATAACAATAATTGAATAGTCTTTAGTTTTGTTACCAGCGGTCAGCAAAACCCTTAGGATACAATTTTTCTAATTTATTCCACAGTAAACTATTTAAAAGATATGTGATGTGTCCTCCACTTTTAAAGGGTTTATTTTATAATATTATTTTATTTCGAGACAAAACTTAGAAATTCATTAGCTCAACTTCATTGTGTACTTTAGCTTCTTTTCACTGTATCTGTTCATAGGCACATAGAGGTCAAGGACACGGGTTATAAAATAAATTATACCAAAATGAAATGCAACCAGCTAGCCAAAGTGTCATGCTCACAATATTGCAAATTACAAGACTAAAAAAAATACTTCAAGGGGTACATAGGTAACAGATAATTAGTTTTGTGTGTAGAAAACCAAATTACTACAGTGTGGACAAACACAGATTTTTTTTTCAGTAGATCATTCTAATTACTTGAAAGCTATTCAGTTATTTCACAAGTATCCATAGGACTTTTTGAAATCTCGATATCTAGGCTGAAAAAAAAGGATCCTTCTGTTGGTACCTATTCAGTTATCTAATCTTTTTAGACAGCTGCAATCAGAGATCATAAGCTCTGAAGATAAAGCACCTATATTTTATGGTATGTTTATACATTGCCTTTTGCAAAATGTGCAAAGCATCAGCTATTACTGTATTTTACGTAACAAAAAATAGTGACAAGTTAGAAACTTGACAACGTGTGCATTTCCTTTTCATAACATTCCTGCCTTACAAGGTGGTTGGGCTTCTGGCAAGGTATCTTCCACTGCACTGCATATTTGTGATGAAATACTACCTTACTTTTTTTCCATTGCTAACACTTCCTTTCCCCCAGTGAATCTAGGCTCATTACAATCCATTCAGCACTTCTGCTATAACATTCATAAGGTGATTTGTCAACAGTGTGACATAACTATATAAAAGAAACAGATGCAAGGTCCCAGACACTGCCCTGATTAATGAGGAGAATGAAGTGTAATGAGAATTTCTAGTGGCTAACATAGCAGCAAGAAAGAATTAAAAATAAAGACTCTGTTGGTACAGACTACTTCATATTAGAACTGTGCAAAATATGACAATACTTGTCTAAATCTGTGAACCTGTCTAAACCAGTCACAGTGAAATTGTTCTAAATCATGTCAAAGTTAAGTGATTAAAAACCAAAACAAACTTAAACATATACTTTGAATTGTGCTAAAACAGTGCCAAACATTTGCGACTGTCCACCCAGAGTTTACACAGGTGCTTGTTTTTTTTTTTTTATTGGCAAAATTTGGCTTTTTCTTCTCAGTAGAATGAAGTTGGGACCAGAAAAATCATTAAGCAGTGGACATAGTTGAATGAGGGAAGCTAACTGGAGGTTTTTTACTGTGAGGAAACTTAAGATACATGTGGTCTAATTTTAAGAGGTGATGAAGCACAATGCACGCTCAACATGTTGGCATGAAATGAGACACTCAGAAGTGGAAACAAATTCTCTGCTTCTGTCTTAGGTTGTTTCCCCCCTTCTGTCAGACTACCAGCAATTACTTCGCATATCCCAGTAGCTAAACAAGAAAACTCTACATTCATGCATCTACTGGAGTTAACTAAGCACTGAAAATTGAGGACTAACTATTTTAGGAAATCTGCATACTGCACAGGTAGTCACAGAAGGTTGAATGGAGAAGTACAGAAGAAATTAAAGTAAAAAGGCAAATTGTTCAATAGTAAAACTTACTAAGTGTACTTTAATACTCAGTAGAAGTCACTGATAATCAGATGGGAGTAACCTATACTGAGTGAGCTACTGGACTGTCAAGAGATTCTAACCTTCAGATTGCTTCTTCAGAAAAAGCTATATTGTTCCTGAAAAGCAGAGTTTGGCTAGCTCACTATTCTGAAGAAAAAAGGTAATGATCTGCAACATGCATTAATTTTACTAAAGTAATTTTTTTTTTCTTTTATCACTTGACTTACTGGGTAAGTTCAATGTTCAAGTTACAGGCCTAGTTTTATGTTCTGAACTGGGAAAAAAAGCATTACAAATCATATATAGACCAAAGATACACATTTCTTCCTTTTACTAAGATGGTATATCCCCACTGATTGTGGCCAGAAGGTAATCGCTTGATGTCATTCTCACTTTGAACTAAAATTTTCAAAACTTTGACCTTAGGAACCTTTTCTGCCAAAGTTAATAATATATTTATGTTTTTCAAATACTTTCATTTATTTAAGGCTCATATTTTTAAGATCTCTCAGGTGACAAATCAGAACATGTAAACCAGGCTCTTACTCTTAACTGATCACTGGAGTGAGAAACTTACTCTAGCTTTCTTCCTGTTTTTCTTATCCTCTCCCCAGTGCCATGGTATTAGAAGGAGCAGTTTACCTGTCCACTGAAGGTCTCTCTTAGAATTAAATGAGCTAGGTGCTGCCTTACCTATCGCCTTTAAAAAATTCCATCCAAACATATTACATATCCATTAGGACTACAGTCTCATTCATTGTTTTGGAAATTCTGGATAATAAGCATAACCCAAGCTTGCATTCCTTCCCAATCTTATTTTTAGTCCTGTTACCAGTGGAATAAGACATTATGCTGACTATTGTATGGCCAGCCTATATTCCTCTAAAACTTTTTCTTCTAAGCTCAACCAAATTTGACAAAGCAACTAAGAACTCAAAATCATTAATATCTTGTATTCTCGATAATCAGCATATGGAGAGAGTGTAGCAATCCTATTAGGGCTCCTTCTGAGGAAACAGCAGAGATCTGACCCTTTAGCCACTTTTATACATAGGATAACAGGCAGTGGCTAACTAGGCCATTAGCACACACATAATTCCAGACCACCACAGTATGTCATCTATGATCTTCCTGACAGGCCACGCAACTGAATGAAACAAATTTAAGAAGGATTTTAGGATGTGGGGGAAAGAGGGATGGGATAGCACTGAGACTATTATATGGAACAGGCAATATATGGAAGAGATAACTGCTGGGAAAGTGTCACTGACATGAAAAAAAAAAAAAAGTTGAGTATAAGTTTCGGGTCAAAAGGGAGCAGGGAGTTCCTGAGGATATTGCAGTGAGAAGGGTATTACAGATGCACCATAGGAACCTGTTTCACTAGATCCATTAGTTACACAATGAATAATAATGAAATATTACTTTGAATGAATAACAACAAACCTTACCTATGCACACATACACTGTACATTAGCCATAACAACTCTGAGAAGCTGATCATTCAGTCACACACTGAGGTCTCACAGGTGTTGGTTAATTAGATGGATGACAGGAGTTGAGAGTTCCTTCTAGAGGAAAGTCAATGCTAATGATTAAATTTTTGTGGGGGGAACCAAAGAGGAAGAAAACTTTAGTTTTGCCATTCCCAAATTGTAAGTATACAGAGATATATGAAAGGTATTTCAGATTACATCTCCTTCAGGATGGAGAAAGCAAACAGAAAATTAGATGGAGTCATCATTTCAGTGGCAGAGAAAACAAAACAGCTGATCTTGAGAAGCACTAGTAACGTGGAAATTATGCCTGTGCTTTTAAACTAGGATGGAAATCTCCACAGTGAGTATGCCATCAGTCAGCTGTACTTTTTTCAGCTTTAATATTATTGAATAGCACAGATGTGGACATCTTGGCTTATCATCCTACTTAAGAAATAAATTGGGATAGCTGCAGAAATCTGTCTTGATACTGTGCCTAATGTCACATTTCACAGAGATTCCTCAAGGCAAACAAGAACAGGTTGCCCTACTATGACTCAGGCATCTTTTGAATCATACCTGCTATTATAAATTGGCTTGGAGAGCATCTTTGTATGTTATTTTTTTGTGCTTTTGGACTTAATAGCCGTTGCTGCTTTCAAATTCCAGCCCTCTGTCACAAAAACTAAATCAAAATATGTTAAACAGTTACACTGTTCCATACATATGGAGATATGTGTTCTTTATGCATACGTGGATATATTTTCACATTTGAGAAAAATCAACTGAAGAAAAAACAAATTTCAGGACAAAAGTGAAACATAATGGAGGAATTTTATACAGTTCCCTCCCCCGGTAATCCTTATAAACAAAACAGAAGCAGGAAATTCAAATACCTATCTCCTGCAATAAACTGAACATCCACATATTATATATATATTCCAGTAAACAGGTGCATATGCCTGGATTTATTAAAAATGCAACACACTTGGGTTGTAGTTACTTCAGTCATTTAACTGTTCCCCATTACAGACCAACTTCATGTATAAACCACTGATATAGAATCACATAGAATAGTAGAGTTTTCATCCAAAATACATATTAATAGAGGTCCCTTAATGATAAACGTACTATTTTAGCATACTATTTTAAATACATTGTTTGAAGTCATTTGATATTTCTCTTTTTTGGTGGGCTAGAAGCAATTATCAATCACTTTCACAACCAAACCATGTATACATGTATGCTTCCGCAAAAGGGAAGAGCAAGGTAAAACCCTGTCCTGGTTTCAGCTGGCATAGAGTTAATTTTCTTTCTAGTAGCTGTTATAGTGTTATGTTTTGGGTTCAGTATGAGTAGAATGTTGATAACACACTGACGTTTTCAGTTGTTGCTAAGTAGTGTTTATACCAAGTCAAGGATTTTTCAGCTTGTCATGCCCAGCTAGTGAGAAGGCTGATGGGGCACAAGGAGTTGGGAGGGGACACAGCCAGGAGAGCTGACCCAAACTGGCCAAAGGAATATTCCGTATCATATGACGTCATGCCCAGTATATAAACTGGGGAGAGTTGGCCAGGGGAGGGGGCGGATCAATGCTTGGGAAGTAACTAGGCATCAGTCCGCGAGTGGTGAGCAACTGCATTGTGCATCACTTGTTTTGTATATTCCAATTATTTTATTATTATTGTTATTGTAATTTTATTACTATTATTATCATCATTATTATTATTTTCTTCCTTTCTGTCCTATTAAACTGTCTTTATCTCGACCCAGAAGTTTTACTTTTTTCCCGATTCTCTCCCCCATCCCACTGGGTAGCCGGGGAGCGAGCAAGCGGCTGCGTGGTGCTTAGTTGCCACCTGGGGTTAAACCACGACAAATCCTTACTGACATACAATCCTTCCCTGTTCACATTTCTTTGGTATACAACCAGAATTTGCACTACTGAAAGTGATGTGGTTGCCAGAAACTTAACTTACTATTTTTTCAGTGCTCATATGTCTTATCATGCTTTAGTTTTTTGGAACCTTAGTCATGGAACCTTAGTTCCATGAAATTCTTACTTCCTCTCAAAATTTTTTCATTGCTGCAGTCTATGTACCACCCACTTCTATATCTTCCTGATCTGCCTTAGAAGTTCTGAGGTACATTCAAGACAATGTGTTCACAAGACAGCAAAAACTTAAAAAAGCCTGAAAATACAGCATACAGTACGCTCCTCCCTCCCCATAAGCTTCTCCTTGCACCATGCAACACCTGAATTGGCTAACACACTGTTTACATTTAAGAATTAAAGACTTAGAGCCCAGTAAGCTCAACAGAAGTCTTTCCACTGATGTCATTTGGCTTTGGATGAGGTCCTAAACCGACAGAGGTCATTAAATTGTTCTCTTGTTCCTTGTTTTTTCTCTGCTAGTCACTCCAATTCCACTATGATGCCATACAACCCATCATAGAAAATGGCTTGACTTTCTACATAGTCACATCAACAAACCCTGACAGCCAACAGAAATATTCAACTGTATAGATATTAATTTTTCAGTATATTCCAGTCAGTGCCACATCTTGGTTTTTCAGCTAGCACCAATGAGATCATTTTTGGCACTCCATTTGTAATTTAGTGTTTGGAAATTAACAGTTTTGTACTCCATTAAAAATTTCAAGTCTAGAACAAGCCAGTTTGCAACATCCCTTACCCTTTCCAAACATCTGTTAAATCCTAGCTTATAAATGTCAAACTTTATAACGCTTAGTGCTATTTATATGCAAATTATGACATAGAAAAGGGTGAATTCTTGAATTTTATTTACTTTCCTCTAAAGGATTTCCTTCTTTTATGCTTTTGTTCTTATCTTTATGTGGTGGTTTTCTTTTTGCCTATCACACCCTGTTTATCTGGGTGCTCAAGAACAACGCAATAGCAACAAAGTACTTCAGAGAATTTGGGAACATTGAATGCAAACTGCACTCTCACCAACCCTCAGGGAAAAAGGTACCTTTAAAATGTATTTATCTGGGAACAGAAATTATATAAAGCCTTTAAATGACAGTAGTGATAACATCTAAAAAGTTTCTAAAATCTATTCCACAAAAAAGCAATTCAGTTATCCTGGAGGTTTGAATAAATCACAAGCAATTAAAATTGGGTGTGAGGCAGATTGTAGA
This sequence comes from Haliaeetus leucocephalus, assembly GCF_000737465.1. NCBI lineage: Eukaryota > Metazoa > Chordata > Aves > Accipitriformes > Accipitridae > Haliaeetus > Haliaeetus leucocephalus. The sequence goes on from NW_010972665.1 coordinate 4,470,486, forward strand.
TCTGTCTTCATTTCAAACCCCTGTAAGCTCAGCACTGGTCCTTCCAAGACTCTTTATATGATCCAGAAATAAATCCTGCTATATAGGTTAGAGTGAAACATGAGAATGCACTGGAAAAGAAACACTGCTCTGCAGGAAAGCGATGCCCAGAAGAGCTTCAGGCTTTAAAGAACTAATAAATCTGGCCTCCTGCAGATGCTATTCTACTAACTTAACATTTCTTCCCTTAGTGCATCTGCCTGGTTCACTATATACCATGAAATGTGTTAGGAAGTTCATTATGTCTGGTTAGCTAAACTAGTGCTGAGTGGGAAATATTACCAGCTAAAAAAAAGAATAAGAGAAGGGGGAAAAAAGCTCCCTGATTCTTTTGAAAGTATCCTATAATTCTGCTCTTTTTAGATTTTGTTTCTACTTCCCTTAGAGGTGATAAGAACTGAAGATAGTTATTGATTATCAGGATACCTTCAGCATTTCAAAGAATTAAGTATGTGATTAGACTCTTAACAGAACAGCTGTTCATGATTTCTCCATGCACTAGAGAAAATGGCAATAAACTGTCTGATACTTTACACTGGATATTCAATTTGCTAAGAAAGTAGTGAAGCTACTTTAAAATGAAAAGAAAAAATATTCAAGTCTTTCAGGAAGGCTTGTGGAGCATCATTGCAAAGTAAACCAGTCAACAAACGATTCAGTCAGAATACAATGAAATTGTTACTCCATGTGCCTGCACCTAAGACACTGGCTCCAGGGTTATCTTGTAAGGACAGTAATAAGGAGTTTTATTTTGGGGAAGCTATTATACTAAAGAATGTGCATCTTTAGAAAGCACAAATATATTTACTTTACTACGAATATTGATCACAGACCAATGGAGCTCTCTAAACTTAATTAAATAAAATTTTGGCTAGATTCCATTTTATATTTAGCACAAATAAGTCCAAGGCTGATTCTCCTTCCAGTCATTTGTGTCTTCCATGACCCATGCAGTAGGACAATGCTGCTATAACGAGCAATGCAGGAAAACTAGAATGGCTTTTAAACCAAACCTTCCTGTTACTAATTACCTTACTGTATTTTTAGTAAACTCATGAATGTGCATTTTAGTAAATTCAGCCCAAGTAATTAAAAAAAAAGGATCTAGTGCTATCCTTCTTACTCTGACAAGTTGCCAGTAGTTCCTATTAAAAAACCTCCTCTTAATGGTAATGAAAATGTAGTACCTTGAATGATATATGCTGTCTTCGTCATTGCTGGTGTTATGTCCCACTTTGACAAGTTACTTTAGTCATTTGTGGGTTTTATTACTAAAAATCATCTCCACTATACTCCCGAAGCATCTGATTTGAACAACGTTACTGTGATGTGGTGAGGTGGGAGCAGACTGGCAAGGGGGAATACTTCACAGACTCTTACTTCCTGTTTTTGCATCATCTTATAAAAAAAAATTAATTCAAAATAAATACTCATTTTCTTATTCATAACAGCTAACTTCCTGAATGCAAACCAGGGAATGTTTCAAAATAGAACTGGTTAAAGGCTGCCTCTGAATTTTAAGTCTATAAAAATTATTGAAACAACACTTCATTTAGAGACTATTAGCTAACGCACAGATTTTTAAAATTATAAAAGGTACATAAGTCTAATTATTAACTGATAACCAAACACTTATACACACACATCTATATATGTAGATATGAAACTGGACTTTAGAAAAAGGACTAGGTTTTTCAGAAGCATTTAACAACTTAACTCTGATTGATAGAAATAAATAGGTCTCAAATGCCTAAGTACTTTTAAAAAACTAAATTAAAGACATTTTACCTTTCTTTCCATCTACTAGCTCATAAATGACTCTTACCACCAATGAATATATAAATGACTATCTATTCCCCCCCCCGCCCCCCCCAATGTGCCAAAAATTTCAAAAAAGGTTCTAATTCACTGTGCTGGTAGACTTTTTCAAAGTCCAAGCAGAATGACTTTCACAATTAGATTATCCCCACCATATATTGAGCCTGGCAGCAAAAAAAAATTCATAGTAAAAACAAGGAACAAGGGTGAGTCCCAAAGTACTAAGTTCTACAGAAAGTGCTTGATGGCTCTTTTCATGTAAACAACATCAGCAGAATCTGAAGAGAAACTGAGGGAGAGCTGCAAATGCTAATGACATACATATTTGGATAAGAAAGAATTTCAGTATTTAAACAAGATGACCATAAATAAAAATAGAAATAAAGACTCCCCTAATTAGTATTTAATATTATATAGACTTTAAAAATGTCTTAGTTGTTTTTTCCAATACCTATGAGGAGGCTGGCCTTGCCAAAGGTGGTAACACCACTGTTGCCAGCTCAAGGATTTTTAAAGCTCAAGGCAAGCTGAAATCTGTCTGTCTAGCACAGCCTAAAAATCATTCACACAATAAAAAGTCCAATAAACACTTCATTGCCTCTAGCAACCACCTGCTCTGCCCATACGCAGTCACTGAGAATCTAGTATAAATCCTACCTTCTTCACTAGCCATTATTCATAAATGAAAGCAATCTTTGATTTTTTTAAATTGCATGGCCAGTATATGGAAAAAGCAAATGACATTAAATCTCACTCACTAAACTCATATTACTGCCTTTACCTGAGGCACTGCTTTACCCTTTGGAGCATATTGTACAAATATTAGTATTATATCAGATATCTGGATTCAAAAATCCCAGAAACCTATTGTCAGTTTCTAGCAGAACGGAATGAAGGAGGGAAGAGAATGGAGGGCTCACAAAGAGAAATGTCTCTTCAATTTCATTTTAGCACAAATCAAGGAGAATTTACTTCGTAGTGCTGGCTCAAGCACCTCATGATTCCATGCACTGCAAGCTCTGACATACAAATAATGAATTAGCTGGGGTTTAAGGGCTGTCCAGTGGATAATTCGAATTACTTGCATTCAGTGGATGCCGAATCCGTTAAATATCTCCTTAAAATTCTAATTTGATATTAGTCCATGGAACATATCCAATTACAAAGTTTATTTTCACCAAGTTTCTGCCTCTCCATACTAGGCAGTATGGCTTGTTTTGGTTTTTTTGGCTTTATGGCTTGTTATGTTCATCTGCCTACCACTGTGGCATACAGTTCATTGAATATTTTAGGTTTCCCATTATATTATAGATGGTTTTTCAAGCATCAACAACTTGGATGTAATTAAAAGACTGCTAGAACATAACAGATGGATTCAATACTTAAGTGTAATAAAATCCAAGAAACAAGGGGAAGACAGAATGTGAGAGAGAGGGGAAGAAAGAAGGAAGCCTAACCCCTAGCAATAAACATTCAAGGTTTTGGAATTTGCAATCAATGCAAAAAGTGAATTGATTCAGTGTTTAAAGACATTGGTCATTCCAAATGACCAGTCACGAAAGTTAAGAGGCTTATAAAACAAGATTTAAATGGAGAATTTTATTAATCAGATATTGTAAAAGGAGTTTTGCCTCTACCACCAATTCAAGAACTCTGCAAAAAACCTAAAACTGGGAAACTTCCCACCTAGTATTCCACCTTCAAAATTTTCACTCAGTTCTTAAGAATGAAGCAAATGAATGATGGCAAATGAAGCTTTTCTGGTAGAACATAGTGCCCAGCTGCATCTAATTTTTGATTAAGTATTAGTGCTCAACCTTTTTGCTAGCATCCTCACAAATCATGAAAATTAACCAGAGCTGGTTGGAAGCAGTTACTGAGCAGCAGACACTGCCGGTGTCCTTATTACACTTGTATTGCTATATGAGCCCTTCAAGTCTTCTTGGCTGTCAATCTCATGCTCTTCTCTAGAATTACATTCACTTAACAAGAAAGAAAAAGGATGCAAAAGAGTATGATGTCTGCATCTAGCTTCCTGACATAAAATATGTACATAATTCTATATGTCACTAAAGATTTTTGTCAATAAAACACTAAAAGTAAATATCTGCAAAGATTTCCTCTTTGTCACAAATTGAAATAAAATGTCCATACTGTCCACATGCAGAACAGAACAAGGAGCCCAGACTTACTTGTGAGTTCTGAATGCACAGTGTCTCTCTGCACATCATGCAAAGAACATCAGACCTATATAACGAAATGCATGATGTCAGCTGCTGTGTCTGGGTGCTGTAAAAGGATGGAGAACATCCTGATGCTGTATTTAAATCGACAGGGCTTTCTATATTGGGAGGTTTTGCTGTCTCAGTGGGAGCCTGGGGACATTGCTGTCAAACCAAGAAGCAAAAATTGCCCCATGAAGGGAGCCCTGTCAACTTCTTTTGCATCTTCCACAGTAAAATTTTTTCGCATGTTGTTCATACTTGGAGACTCCACGTGCTTACTTCAGTTTCAGATCCACATGTTTAAGTTGTCAGTCATTTGAAACAAATTCCCCCTACCATTCCTTTTCATCAAATCTAAGTGAAGCTAAATAGTAATGGAATCACCTCAGTGCTACGTTTTCTGGTTAGAATCAGCACCATCAGACCAACTAATTCCTATTTACTGAAAAATAAGCAAAAGGAGTAGTCTGCCTCCTCAACATCAGCGAAACTACTGAACAATCTGCCTTACATGTAGCTGCACATTTATACTTAGTAGATATTTCTGCTTATCAAAAGCTTGCCAATCGCATGCAAATCAGATTAAAATACATTATACAAGAAAAGCTATATATTCAGTACAGCAAACAAACCTATTCTGACCCAGAAAAAATAATGCTACTTGTGGCATATCTCTAGACTTTGCAAAATCCAGTTGCCAGCTTAGTTTGGCTCAAGTAGACTGGGAAGGAAGGGAAAACAACATGGAAATCAAGATTTCTGTGAGACTGGCATTCAGACATGATTTTACAACCATTCATTAAGCTGATTTACCTGAACTCAGCAGAAATATAAAGAAAGGTAGGCTGCCCTCCCGATTCACATGAATCAAATACAAAAAATGGCACAAATAAAAATTAATAACTTCAGTTGCATCCTTAGTCTCTTTGAACATCCTGTTATACACACATAATAAAGAATGCCACGCAAATTATTAGTAGTTTGCTATCCTAACAAGTGTTTTGAGATTTTTTGACAAACATATTTTACAGCCATACACATTTGTGGGGCTTTTTTGTTGCATGGATTAATTCTAATCCCAGTCCTTATTAGTTTTTACAGACTAATTAACTAATTAAATCAAGTGCTTTTTTCTGAATAAGAATTTCAGGCCTAGATCCATTAGGAAGGACAATTACTATTCTGCCATTGGTCTCTAATACTCAGATCTCTATTTTCTGGTTTTATTATTCTTAGATATTGGATGTACTACAGTATAAACACAGAAATGGATGGATATTTTCTCTTGTAAACATAACACCATCTGAATACACATAATGAATACTCATAAGTGGATTTAGAAATTACTCTAACATTCAAATGACTTATTTTTATATGAAGAAAATGGGTTTGACAATGGGCTGCTGGTGGTGCTCTGTTTCACTAGCATCTAACAAAGAAAAACTGTAACTTATATTGTACTGTCAATCAGAACAAGAAAAAGCTGAAGTTTGTTGTTTGGGAGTTCTGTGTTCTTGGAAAACTAAGCCCCTGAGATTAAGACAAGTAAAGAAACCTGGGGTACTCAGCATTATCAGGTGGTTTTAGTCTTTGTCATGATTCATAACAGAAAAATAGAACTATAGCTAAATGCACTGCATTTAATTCACATCATTGAGAGTTTCCAATTAGGTACTGAAAGCTGTTCCCAGGCAGTAAAAGTTAAGGTCTTTGGGGAAAGTTTCTGACAGGAACGGCCCTGTCAGCTTCTCTTTGGCATGCTTAAGGCTTGTAAACCACTTTCAATGGAGCTGTCTAGCATTATTTACCAAATAGCTAGGAGTTCATTTCCTTTTTTAAAATAATAACATATTCCATAATTTTCCATTTATCACCCACATTTTAAGTTAAAAGAATTAGGTATTTAATCAAGCTTCATTAACAATGCAATATGGGAAAAATAACCTATTCCAGGCAATATAAAATTCATAGCTAGCCAGCTTTCAAAGTATAGATGAAACTCAGGACATCTCTGTTAATTGACTTCTAAGAACACAAATTTGTCTGACTGGTGGACAGGTGAAACTGTAATGTTGCCTTCCCTTGCAGTGTTGTGACAAGATGAAAATAACTTAGATTTATTGTAATGAATGCTGATGCCAAACATTCAAGCTGAGAAACATATGCTTGTCCTGCAGCTCAATTCCTACGGATGTATTAAATTGGAAATCCTAGAAATCCCCATTACAGATAGTTTAGTTATGCTTAATTTCTTAAGCAACATTAGTTCAAAGATTAGACTTCACGTTAGTCAATACCTGTAGACAGAGCTTGCTTATACACCCAAGTACACTTCCAGGCACAATTATATACTTTGTGATTAACGGAAAGAGTAGGGTGACACTAGTTTTCAGTAGAATAGAAGCTTCATTAAAGAAGAGCTAAAAGGTTGGGGGAAAGAAAAGTGACCACAAAAGTATCTGAAGTCCCAAATCATCCTAAATACTGGAAAATCAGCTAATGGCATATTGCAGAAAAGAAAGATGCTTTATTTGCCTGGAAAGGCTGTGAGAATATCCTTCTCATGTCAAAACCACATATTGATGACAAAGAATAGGGATTGATTTTGACAGTGATGTTTTTTAAATGGAAAGTGTCAGAATAGGCTATTTGGAAAAATCTTTAGTACATTTAAAATGGGAATATACAAAACATTGAATTACCAGGACATCATAGAGTATCTCAAGTTGGAAGGGACCCATAAGGATCATCAAGTCCAACTCCCTGCTCCTCGCAGGACTACCTAATACTAAATCATATGACTAAGAGCATCGTCCAGATACTTCTTGAACTCCGACAGGCTTGGTGCCGTGACCACTTCCCTGGGGAGCCTGTTCCAGTGACTGACCACACTCTCAGTGAAGAACCTTTTCCTAGTATCCAATCTGAACTGCCCCTGATGCAGCTTCATTCCATTTCATCGTGTCCTATTGCTGGTCACCAGAGAGAGGAGATCAGCACCTCCCGCTCCACTCCCCGCCCCCCCCCCCCCCC
>NW_010972665.1:4477610-4574006 GCF_000737465.1 Haliaeetus leucocephalus
CCCCGCGGAAGTTGTAGACTGCAATGAGGGCACCCCTCAGCCTTCTCTTCTCCAAGCTGAACAAACCAAGTGACCTCAGCAGCTCCTTGTAAGTCTTGCCCTCGAGACCTTTCACCGTCTTGGTTGCCCTCCTCTGGACACGCTTGAATAGTTTGATGTCCTTCTTGTATTGAGGTGCCCAAAACTGCACACAGTACTCAAGGTGGGGCCGTGCCAGTGCAATGTAGAGTTGGGACAATCACCTCCCTCGACTGGCAAGCTATGCTGTGCTTGATGCACCCCAGGACACGGTTGGCCCTTTGGCTGCCAGGGCACACTGTTGATTCATACTCAACTTACCATCAACACAAAACCCCAGATCTCTTTCCGCAGGGCTGCTGTCCAGCTTCTCATCCCCCAGTTTGTATGTATAACCAGGATTACCTTGTCCAATGCGGAGAATTCAGCACCTGCTCTTGTTAAATTTCATACAGTTGGCGACTGCCCAGCTTCTAGTCTATCCAGATCTCTCTGTAAGGCCTCTCTACCCTTGAGGGAGTCCACAGCTCCTCCTAGTTTAGTATTATCAGCAAACTTACTTAGTGTACATTCAATTCCTGTGTCCAGATAACTTATAAAAACTTTAAAGAGCACTGGCCCTAAAATTGAGCCCTGGGGAACCCCACTGGTGACTGGTTGCCAGTCTGATGTAACCCCATTTACTGTAACTCTTTGAGCCCAACCCGTCAGCCAATTGTTCACCCAATGTGTTATGGACTTGTCCAGCTGTACGCTGGACATTTTGTCCAGAAGGATACTGTGAGAGACAGTATCAAAAGCTTTGCTAAAATCCAAAACATCAACTTTAGTAAGCCATTTGTCTAACTAAAATCACCTCCACACCACTTCTTCCACATTTTAAGCTACGGTATTATTCCCCAAACAGGCTAACAAGAACAGGATACAGCCTGTCAAGGAATTCTGAGAGCTTTATGCAAGTGCCTCCTTCACAGTATATGGAAAGAAAATCACAAACCGTAAGTTATGGCAGTTTTGGCTTCCCCACCCAAATACAAATCAGCTCTGAGTAAGGAATGAGCTTGAGACCACTGCTCTAATTATGGAGCCAGTTAAACACACTGGCAAAATCCATCTGCAAGGAGATCCAAGAAGAAGATACTGTCAAAATAATTCAATGCATTAAACAGTTAAAGGACTTCTCATATAATAGTCAATAAACAAAAAGGTGAAATGTGTTTTCTTTTTATGCAGTCCTCTTGTTTCTCACGAGATTAACTCTACTTTTCAATGCAACAAAACAAGAAAAAAAAATAGACAACTCATTTGTGTGTGAATCATTACACATCAAAACCCGGCAAAGAAGAATGAAACTAACTGCATAAAAGACACTGTTACAATTCAAAGGCCTGACTGTGTAACACTTGAAAAACAATTAATAATGATAAATAGATTTTAATTTCTAAAAGCTACACATACTATCATGAAAAAGTCTTGAAATGGAGATGCAAAAAAAAAAAAAAGACCCCAAGGAATTTTAACAATTCTGAAATATATCTCAGACTTAAAATTAAGACCCTTGATAAAATAATAATAATCATCATCATCATCATCTTTTAAGAGTGCTTTTTCAATGTGTTTAAATGCCACTTTTGAAAACGTAAACTGAAAGAGAAGCATAGCTCTAAATAGGGTTTTTATTTAATTGTGCTACTATCAAACCAGTACAATTCTAAGCTTCTTCACTTATACTAAGAGATAATATTTTCTGACAACTACAGAACATAAGGACAACAGCAGAGGAACTACCCATATCTTACAGGTTCTACACAATGAAAGAAATAACAGTATAAAATTGAGGAAAGGTAAATTGTGGCTAATTAGCTATCTCAAATTATTTCCTAATATTGAGTTCTAATAAGGCTGCAGAAACCTGGCAAATTCTTGATCTCGTACAGCGAAGTACTAAAAGATGTAGGATGATGAACTGTTCTTAGTACTTACAAGGCTGCATCTCTTCCAGCTGTAGACACAAAGTTTACGAGAGTAATCAAAGAACTGAATTTATGAGACGCAATGGTTTGTGGAAAATGGTCTTGTCCCCTAAAACTCTGAAGTCACGAAAAATCACTTTTTCCATATCAGTATGTCATGGATAGCCCATTAGAACATGATCTGAATGCTTTCTACACACAGAACTGGAAAACCAAGCTCTACTATAATTCATGTATGTTGATATGGATAATCAGCAGATTATCTGGAAAAGTCGTTTAATACATCAATAACATATATCATATTGACATGTAGATGACAGAATGAAAATGTTATCAAGTAGAGTCCCTCCCCAACTTGTATAACTTGAGGTTGCAGATTATCCACATTCCTACTTTTAGGGAACAAAATTTCTTTCTCAAAATTTACTGGGTTATTGCATTTTACTCACAGGAAATATGACATACCAGAGGATAGCAAAATATTATAATGTACAGTGCACACCTAATGAAATCATTCTATAAAAAGTGAATGCATTCTTAAAAGCTGCCCAACTCAGCAGATTTATGGTATACAGCCACTCCGTTATGATTAGTGGGTTTTTAATTTTTTTTAAATAATTTCACCCAAAACTACCTTTTTTAAAAAAATATTTTTATTCTCTTCTTTTCCTTGCATTTTGCAGGCAGAAAGATTTACTCCCTGCAATGCTAAGGAAGCAAGAATTAAGTTTATTATAGGAAATGTTTATAATGTTTTCTAGAGTTCTTCATTGGATTTGCCACTGAAGTACAAATAGCTCTTCTCCATTTGAAAGCAAATTCCTTCATTCTTCTGAACTTTTAAGGTAGGTCCCTTCTTTCTAGAAAATATTGCATAAAATATTTTGTTTTCTTAGTAAATTATTCAAAAGCTATATGCTAACTAGAGCAGTAAATCACAATAACATGCACGAAAAAGTAACCCAGCAAACAGTGAACCTCATATTTGTGTTTATGATGGAGGACACACGCTTGCAAATCTATATGCAGCCAACTAGTCCTCCACAGCGTGGGGGGCATTATATTGAATTCCCTATTGAAGAGCTTTTTGTTTTGAATTTAACATGACCCTGACTGCTTGTTGTCATGAAAGCACTAATACTATTTTCCATGTAAATCAAGGTGTTGACAGGGATGTCCTGAGAAATTTCCAGTGTGAATAACTGTATTCATTCTCTTCCCATCCTTGACAGATACTTAGTATTGCCTTGTGGACTTAATAGCTGCCAGAGGTGGCTGCAAATCATTGACAAACTGAACATTAAGGTGAAGCTGCTTTGTATATGCAAATGTTATAATATTCACGAGACCGAAACACCAAGATATTTTTTCAGTATAAAATGATTATTCATGATCATAGATAAATTATAATACTACAAATTACATTTTTGTAATAGCTTCCTAGTTAGCTTTATTTTAACATTTTTTTTTTGGAAGGCCTTCTTTACTTTGCTTTTTGTGAAGAATTTTTCCTTTGAGAAAATCAAAGTAGAAGAAAAGTATTTTTTAGGAATGTAAAACTTCAAATTGAATTTTTAGCTTCAAAACTATTTTATTAACAGAGGAGTGATTTTTTTTTTTTTTTTTCCCCTCCAAACAGAGAAAAAGATATTCCACAAACATGGCTGTCATCTTCGGAGAGTGTCATTCAAGCCTACTAGGTTAACTACTGTTTAGAAGTCACTCAGTCATGTAAAATTCCAAACCAACTGAAGCATCAAATAAGCAATAGGATTGTCATTATATGGCTCTTCAGTCTGGAATGAAACAACAGCATAAGTGCAGGAAGTGAGTTAATACCTTTCAGTCTAGTGAATTCACTTAACTGTTTTACCAGGGTTGCATCAACATTTAAGACACTGAGTACAATCTTATGTTATCTTGATTTTATTGCATTGTTGCTTGCAGAACAGACTTGAATTTAACTAGCACATGCCACTGAAACTATATGAGAAAATTTAAGTGAATGCCACAGTTAAAAAAAAAAAGGTAAACAATGAACTTTCTGAATTTATAATACAAAACTTGTTTGACCTTGATATCCTCCTTTCCCAAAGCAAAATTTGATACTGTAATTTAGCATATTCAAAGATATTTAAATTTACCTTTTAATAAACACCTAGAATAGTAAGATATAGGGATGAAACCAGTATCTAGATTAGATAAAAAGTAATTGGATATTTCAGAGTGCAAATGTCATTGCAATTTGCAGACAACTTCAAAAGGGTATTGTCATTTTTCACCAGTAAAATTGAGTGAGACTAAGGACAGATGTAAGTGAAACTGTATAAAGTCATTCCAGATGGGCTTACCATGGAACCAGATATTCCTATGTGTGTGTAGGTTTTCTGCCCAACACTTATACGTGGGCGGATTTTCTTATATTTGATCATTTGTCTGGTATTTTAGATGTGCAGATAAAACAGAAAGAACTTACTCTGTCCACTCCTACTACATGATCAGATCAATGCTTTGCCTTGGGCTTTGAGCATGAGCAGGAACAGAAACTGAGTCACACAAAGAGGTGTGGGCTTGGAGCACAGCAGGCTGCCAGCCCGCAGTGAGCTCTGCCTCCACCAGCTGCATTAGCTTCTTGAAGCTGCAGCACATTTGTCCAGATTGCCATCACTGAAAAAGCTTTTTTCCATGAACCAAGTTACTAGAGTGGATGTTCAGTTGTTATTCAGTCCCAAAATAGCACATCCATCTGCTGAAAGAGGTGTATAATTGAAAGATTTATTGTTACATAAGCTATATATTCCATACTGTTCCCTTGTCAATTTTGGAAGGTGTTAAGCCAAATTCTCTTCTGGGGCTTCCCTTCAGTATAATTTAGATCAACTCATGATTCAGCCCATTATTTGGCTAATAACAAGCATAAGATACTGAGGGGATGTGTCTAAACTATCATAGAGAAACAATTCAGCTGCAAAAGGGCCCACTGATCATTATTTCCTGAACCATCCCATTTCAACCAAGTCATCATTGTATAACTCCAACCTACACTGCAAGTCACAGCTTCTGTCCTTGCATGTTCAAAAAGAATGTGAGGTTGAGGATAAGGCTAGTTCACAAGGCTACAACACTCAGTCCAGATGCCAAACTCCCCTCTGTGTATCCATGGCTTCCTCCCCACTTTTTGTTTCCCAGTTCTTAAGCTCTTCCTCCATATTTTATTTTCCTCTGGCAGAAATATGGTAGTCCAAACTGCGGTGATAGAACTGAGACTATACAGTTTTAAAGGTTCTAGCAAGGACTGTTTGAACTCACTTGATTGTTTGTACTTAAATTTCAGGTTCATTTTATGATTTTTTTCACAATTCAGCTGGAGGTCAGCACCCCAGTATCATTATGTCTCCTAGCACCAGTTCAAAACACAGATTCATAGAATGACACTTGCCCTCTTTCCAGTTCCTAACAGTATGCTGAAGTAATCAGGCAACGCAATCGTGCTCTGCAGGCTCCAAATCAGATGTTAATGCAATATGAAACTACCAGAAACTGCTGAGAGAAGCCATCTCAGAGCCAAGAAACAAAATAATACACAATAAGTGGATGCTTATACTTTTATCAAATTCTAGGCACATAAAATGATGTTGTCTTCATATACAATCCTGTACTGCTGCACAGCTAAAGTAAACTGTCCTGGTTTCAGCTGGGATAGAGTTAACTGTCTTCCTAGTAGCTGGTACAGTGCGATGTTTTGAGTTCAGTATGTGAAGAATGTTGGTAACACTGATGTTTTCAGTTGTTGCTCAGTAGTGTTTAGACTACAGTCAAGGATTTTTCAGCTTCTCATGCCCAGCCAGGGCACAAGAAGCTGGCACAGGACACAACCAGGGCACCTGACCCAAACTGGCCAACGGTGTATTCCATACCATGTGACGTCCCATCTAGTTTAGGAACTGGGAAGTGGGGGTGGGAATCGCCACTCGGGGACTGGCTGGGTGTTGGTCGGCGGGTGGTGAGCAATTGCCCTGTGCATCATTTGTACATTCCAATCCTTTTATTACTACTGTTGCCATTTTATTAGTGTTATCATTATCATTATTAGTTTCTTCTTTTCTGTTCTACTAAACTGTTCTTATCTCAACCCAGGAGTTTTACTTTTTTTTTTTCCTGATTTTCTCCCCCATCCCACTGGATGGGGGGAGTGAGTGAGCGGCTGCATGGTGCTTAGTTGCTGGCTGGGGTTCAACCACGACATAAACATTAATCAGAAGAAAAAAAGATTTTAAGATGGTAACAGAAACTGTAATCCAGGATCCAGAAAAAGTCCAAAATATAAATTTGTCCATTACAGAATTCTGAAAAAAAAAAAAAAAAAAAAGCCTTATTGCACAGGTTTTCATAATCTAGAAAGTACAGATGACAAAAAAAAGGAGTTAATAGTATGTCTTTTTTTTGTAAAATTATATGGGTTTAACTACTGAATACTCATTACATCAATGACATTAGTTAATTAACGTCTGATTTCATCTGCAATTTTGAATACAGCTTGAATACTTCAAGCAAGGAGCTGGTTCAGAAAAAGGATGTTGTAGAAGCTTCTAGTATCCATACTAAGCTTTCAATATCTGACTAGGCAACCAAGTTAGCTCTGATTCCATAAAACTATTAACTTGGGCTTTCACTTGATTATAGTGTTGAGGCTTAATAACCTGTAGGACAGCTATATTAACTCTACAGGACCACATCCAACACAACACTTTACTGAGGTCTTATTCCATTTTTCTAAGCCATCTCAGAACTCTGGCTTACTTCTCTTTGAGACACAAAAGAATTTATGAACTAAAAAAAAGAACCCTTAATGCAGATTAAAATGAATAATAATGAAATATAATGTAATATCTTTGCCAACAACAGACTGTAACAATGCATTCATTAATTTTCCCTATTATCACTGATCACTAGAGCAACCTGTATTCAAAACAGTTTTTTGTAGTTTTCATATTTCATGTTTATGTTGGCCACAGGATAAAAATTATTATGTTTGAACTAAAACTGATTTTAGAGAATAAGAATTATGCTATTATTTAATAAAATTTATGGTTGCTTAAGTTCCAGGAATAGCTACACATTTAAAAGAGGAGCTATGAATGTAACACAGAAGACTATATGGACTGAAATCTTCTAACCAGTGGAATAGTTCACATGCTATTTCTTCAAGAGTATGAATTTGCCTGAGGGTTTTCCATAATGGCAATCACTGAAGTAACTAATGAAGCAAAATTCTAAAAATCAGAAGACAAGTCTATCATTCTTCCTTCCTATCAAAACAAATGCATTACCATTTGACATCTATAAAGAACTCCACTAGGCTTTACAAGGTAACCTTAGCCTTGCATCTAAATTTTGCAAGGGCAAAAGTAGAAATCTAGCAAGCATGCTCCTTCTCCCCAGGTAAGACAAGTGTTCTTATGACATTTGACAGAATTAACATTTATTTATATTGCTCATAAAACTATACATTATTAATCAGCTTTTCACAGCCAAAACCCTGTGCCTTTTAGGTAAGTGATGCATAACACTTTTCCCTAGAGAAGCCACAGTTCTCAATAAACAAAGAATCCAGGAAAGTCTGTAGAATTTCATAAATATAAAATATTACTATAAAATACATGTAAATATATTTTGATACTTTGAGGTACAGTCATCAGATTAGGGTGGTTTTATTGACACAATACTGTAAGTCATCAACTTAGTAATTTTTTGTTTATTATTTAGCTGAGAAATGATTAGCAATTTTTTGGTACCAATTCCTTGACTGACATAATGGCTGATGTAATAATTTCATGTATTACCCATTCACTAGCATATCAAAGGGTATCAATTAATATGTTAGAATAGCGTAACGGGGTGACGGGGGGGGCAGGAGAAACGCTAAATATTGTCTTAACAACATTTTCCCCAAAATAAATTGATACAATAGTGCATGCTATGGATTTAAATAGAGATTTTATTTAACTTCCTCATTCTGAAATGAAGAGATACAACTACTTGTCATCTTCTACTGTTACACAGCAGGTATTATGTCAAATCCTTTTGGGAACTGAGGTACGCATTACACAAAAATTTCCTAGGATTGGAACCAATGGCTAGCTCTTAAGTATTGCAAAAACCGTATCTCCTTCCAAATGAAAATACACTCTTCTCATTAATATCACTTTTTACCTTTGTCTATACTTTTCCAGTGGAACCATGTTTGCAAAAGGGTTAAAACACAGTTCCTGTACCTAATTCAAAAGCTTTTATGCAAGTATGTGTGCTCTAAATCCAAAAGTATCAGGATAATCCATGCAAGCTTCATCCATTACACGTTCTTGTATAGCACTCAATAACTTATAGTTTTGTTACAGTGTGACTATGGACTTACAGGACTAATCCTGTATAGGATCCAGATCATCTACAGTGAATGCTTCAAACACTTAAGTAAAACTAATCTAAAATGTTACAATATTTGTGTTTCTTAGCTTCAAACACACAAGGAGCTCATCTATTATTAAGACTCCTTAGTCTCTGCAGCACTTCTACTCTGTATGAGCAATTAACCAAAATGCATCAGGTGATTATATAAAAATACATATGCTATGAAAGGCATCACTCCTCTTGCATCTGAGATGGACAAAAGCAGTTAAGAAACTGCCTTCATTTTTGTGTAGCTTGGATATGGTGTTGTTATCATAAACCTAAAACTGAAAAATCCATCTTTTTTCTAACACTCTATCACAGTGATGCTGGGGAGTGTCCGTAGTTAAGTAAATCTTTGAATGAACTACTATATGTTTTAGGATTCTTCTATGGTTAAGATTATCACTTTACAGACAGCATTTGAAGCACCTGGAAGGACAAAGGAAAGATAAAGCACAAAGCAGGGCTAAACAGCATGGAAACCAGAGAGAAATATTTCTGGACAGATGCTAAATTGCACTCTAGACTCAGATTAATGGGGAAATAATAGTAAAGCCTCTGAGAAAAATTTAAGTAATCAACACAAGGAGTTTGTCAAGGAAAAAAAAAATTTTTAGGTAAGAGAGGGAGAAAGCAGCCCAGGAATCATCCACAGTCCTTCTGACATATCTTTCAGTCCTACAGCTTTGCCTTTGCACCAGCAATTCCTACTTTGCACCAGCCATATCCTACTTACTTTATATAGCCCCTGTTACCATAGTATCTAACTATGGTATCAGTTAGATGAAACAGCAGGTTCTACAAGGTACGAAAATGCCGTAACACACATTTGGGAGGGAGAAAGACACACAGAGTGGTTGTCTTGCCCAAAGTCACTTATAAAGCCCACAGACAAGAAAGAAAATAAATGTCTCTCACAAATTCCATACTATTGTATTATGTGTTGGACCATCTCGCCATTTTAAATGGAAAGGGAAGACCAGTAAACAAATACTAAGGATAGCAACAGCTTTTGCTCAATCTTTCTGTTAGAGTTGTCCCTTCAATTAAAATAAAGTTGAAATCTGAATAATTTTGACCCCAGATATCAGAATATGGGGGGCGGGGTGGATCATTAAAAGGAGGAACTGTATTTCTAGCTGAAGAACTCAACTAAAGTCCAATTAGAAGGGCAAGTAGTGCTGTTTGAGAAATAAAATGCATTATCATCACCTGTCAGTAATATTCCATTTTGGCAGAAACACCTTCTTGATAACAGTTGATTTTTCAGTTTTCAGGAGATTTGGGATTTTTACGGAAGATTAAAGTAGAACAGTGCCAATTTAAGGTGGAAGGTCTACATACAGACACCTGCTCAGAAGGAATTTTAGGCCATCTTTCCTTGCATACAGGCTATCAAGATGCCATCAGCCAAGGAATTTGGAAAGTGTCTCTTCTTTTCTGAACTTATGCAAAGGTTTATCAGAGATTATATAGCAAAATATTTCTACCATTTCTTCCTTGACAAAATCCACATATTTTCCAAATGGAACACTGAGATGTTGGTTGAAGTTCAGCCAATGGCTGAACTAGGTGAGTGTATGGAAGCAATTAATTAGAAAAAATATATCCAAAGCTCCATACTAAGAATACATTCATTCAGCAGTTCACCAAAAAATGAAAAAAAAAATGCTATTTGGCAGATCTCCCTTAAGAAAGAATGTAGCTTGGGTCACAAATTGAAGTTTTCTGCCTCACTGCTTGCAAATGGAAGAACAGTGAAAAGAGGAAGCATCTCCTGCCAGCTCAGCACAGATATCTTTCAATGGGTTTGGGAAAAATATCAGGAAGGACTGACTTATTGTTCTGTCTGTACTTGCTCTGAGACCCTCTTACCAGTAAAGCACTTCAGCTTTCTGCATTTCTATTCCTCTCAAACTGTTCAACTGACTGTCTTGTCTATTTAGATATAGGCTTTTCAGAGCAGAGATTGTTCCTTATTATATTTTTCTGAAGTTTCTACCTGGTGCCAGTCTCAGGTGGGGCTTTTGAGCAGCAACATAGTGTCAGTGCAGGAGTTAACTGTAACACAGGAATGAGTATTTTAAATGTGCCAGTGATTTGCCTTCAAAATACATATTTACCCCCAAATGAACCAACGCATTGAGTCAATACAATATGACCAGCAATACAAACCATGAGGTTTCTCTGTTTGGTGCATGGCAGCATTCATTTCTTGACATGCACTGATCAGAATGATTTTTTTTTTTTTCCTTAAGTAAAAGTTTCCCCAGCACTTACAAAGTCTACTCATACAACTGAAGCTTTGAGAAACAGATCTGGACCTCTTCTGACTAGGCAAAGGGAATAAAAAAAGCTACAGGAGTAGATGCTGGAGCAGATAGAAACACAAAATAATTTGCTTACTCCAGTCAATAAGCAGATGTTGCCACTGGAGTCAACTGCTATGTCCGAACAGCTTGAAATGGTGCAAATGAGAAGCAAATTGAAATAAATATAGAAATGGCCAAACCATCCATAATTAAAGTTAGTAAAGGAAGGATCCTGTGGCAGGAATAGGAATAGGAATAGCAATAGCACTGGTAAGGCTTGAATAAAAACTTGTTGTGTTCGGATATAGATGTCCCAATGACAGATCTGGCAGAAGTGTCTGAACAAACAGAACTCCTCTTGGCTCCCAGCTGATATTTTTAAGTGCTTCCCCAATGGGAAAAATATTGCCAATCATATCCCTGACTCTCATGATTTCTCAGAGAACAGACAGAGGTAAGACTAATCAAACTTATAAAGTAAGCTGAGAAAACTGATGATGCAGATCACACTTACATTACAATAAAGAACATCCATATAAAATATCCACAGAAAGTACTACTGTAAACCTTAAGAATTTAGCAAGCCAATAAAACATTAATCCTTGTCAAACTTAAATATCTTCTATTTTTAAGAGTTCATTTGGCTGCAAATGGCTGTCATCTCTAATCCAAGTACTGTGCTTGTAACAGATGTTGCTTTAATAAAGTGATCTGTGCTGGAGATGCTTATTAAACTGCACACAACAGCACAGGATTTACTGCTCCAATGCTCATCCTCTTTGATTTCTGCTTCTGTTTCTCTCAATGGAAACTTTCTATTAGGCTGGCAAAAGCAAATTTCAAAACACAGCACAACAAGCTTTGGCAGACCACTGAGGGGGTAGTTTAAAGGGTGAAGTAGTGCAAGGCATGGACATCATAACAGGTAGGATCCCCAAGGCAGCTAGAATATATTGATTTGAAGATCTACTTCATGTCCATTGTTTAGCTATCATGTCAATTACCAAGGACTAGCATACCTATTTTGGAGCACTGCTTATAAATATATTCAAATTAACTGAAATTAATCAATAATTCCAGTGACATAGTGGATGTGAAGACATATTTATTCTTTTCTTCAAAAGTTGTGACCACTATTTGACAACTAGCAACAGCGCTGGAAGAGCATGTTTCACTGCTGCAAGAGACGTAAGGACACAGCGGGGTTAAGTAGACTGTACGCAAGGAAAATCCAGTATCTGTTCCTGGACAACTCAACCTTTGTTCTGGTCCTCTGGAAAGGCTTTATTTTAACTGGAATTTTAAAGTGACATAAAATATTAACTTTACAAAAAGACTGGAGACCTTATTGCTAGATCATGACACAATTCACAGATTCAACTCCTGATTATGCTGCTATCTCCCAACATAACCCTGCAAATACTTAGTTTGGTGGATTACACTTTGAATATTCTCCCTCTATTGTTGAAGGGGTTTCAATATTCTATGCAGATACAGGTTATGAAATGGAAACTCATTCTAGTGCTTCTTGGTTAAGGCACATAATTCTCAGAATTGGTAATTATGGTAAAACACATAATTCTCAGAAGCCCGCACAACTGAAAACTCCCTAAAATTTTATAAACAAATATCAGAAAAGACATTGCACTTATATCTGCTTGCCATCTGAAGTAGTTTCCCTTTTGATCTGATATGTAGAAATGCTAACAATACTGAAGGAACAACAGATAACTACCGACATTCAAAAAAATGACCATACTTGCTTCTGAGATACCTTTTAATAGATGAAGATGGAGTTGTATAATACCAAAAAGATTGGGATTTTTTGATTTAGATTTGGTCTCCTTAAATCACTATCACTGATTATAGGATCAGAAAAGCTGAGGTGGGGGATTTTTTTTTTCCTTTAGTATATTAACATAATACGCACAAATACACCAAAACAGATAAGGTAAGACTATAGAATTTTAAAGTTAATAATTTACAGATGCTAGAATTATTATTTATTTGGAATTCCTGCATACTGTCTTTGCTTTCCAACTATTGTTTCTGTCCTGTTCACAAAATTGATGTACGAATGAAGATTTCTTTATCTCTTAAAAGCAGGCCTAGGTAAACAAACAGGACGTTTTGGTAACTGGAAGTGGCTCTACTGTGTGTCAACAATATAAACATAATTGGTATTGAATTTAGAACTGTCTAAATTCAACAGCTTCAAAGAGCTAGTGGGTAACATTAAAAGAAAATTAATCAGCTGAATCCCAACTGAGAGGCAGGAGTTGGACTTTTTGCATATTCAGATACAATTCTACAGATGACAGCTATTCCTATGCTGTTGTCAGTGACTTCTTCACGTGAACTACTAGAGACATCAATCATTGTAGGCCTCTCACCCAATTCATGCAACTACAGCAAAGCTTAAAAAAAGTCTACACACAGCACACCTAGATTTTACCTTACATACTTTATAACTGCTAACTTAGAAGAAATCGAATGTGTGTTCTTACTAGAACAAGTGGTGGTATTTGCTATTTACGGTACCATTGCTTACAAGTCAGCTGCTCTGTCTCTGGAGAAACACTTTCATTATTGCTCCTAAATCAAGAATTTCTTTCTCTTTTTCTTTGACCTCCCAACTATGATTAACACAACTCAAAGCACTTTTGTAAATATTTACGCAGACAGTTGCAAAACTGAAACCCCAAATGTAGGACTAGAATACAAGGGGTCAATACAGACTGTAAATAGGATTTAACAGTCAATGCACAGTGCTCTGCAGGGACCATTTAGAAACAAGGCATATTGTATTTCCAGAAGGAAAGTGAAACTGGTGTTAGGACAAAGTTATTAAAAAAATTAAGCACTACCACCTTCTTTCAGTGGAACCAATTTGTAAAGGTGAAAGAAAGACACCATTAAGACATTTTGCTGGTTCTTTTTGACAGATTTCAGAACATAAGCACTGGAATGAGTGCTCTGTGTTCAGTTAACTGCTTTTGTTACCTAAACCATACTGAAAGAAACACCTGCAACATCAGCCATTTCTATACTCTATTTTATTCAAGTTCTAGTAGTTACAGAGTAACTTCTGACATTCTGCAGAGGGTTCAGCAGTCACAGGAGGCTACTCCTCAATTCCAGCTGCTAAATTGCACTGTAACATAGACTAATATTAAAATATAATCTTTCCTTTTAATACTTGTTAGAGTTACCATGGTTGGCTAATGGAAGGAGAAGTTTCACAGGTCCACTGTTGCTCATAGGAGTCGAGATGGACTTACAGGATAACCTATTGAAAAGCAAACCATCCTAGGAAGTTTGAAAAACCCTAATCTAAATGGATTTCAGTTTCTGAACAGCAAACTTCAGCATCCATATGAACTATATTCCCTTTATAGCATCAAGGACAGTTTTCAGTTCCAATTAAGGATGGTCTTCCACATCCTAAACCAATGCTCCAACTACCATGCAGTAAGAAAAATACAAGCGGTCTCTCTCTTGTCAGACAAAACTTTTCCCAAAGCAAGTATATGTTCACAAATGCTTATGCATCATACAAAATGTTCTGACCAGCTCTAACTCGCATATCAACATGATGCCACTTTTTCTGTGCCTCTAATTTCTACCCTTAGGTTAAAGAAATCTTACAAGAATGTTGGAGAAGTTTGCTCCTTACGCTAGGAAGGATACATTTCTTGAAGAGTTCTCGAACTGATTTATCATTTGAATGAACCAACATTTGCATTTTCTTTAGTTAGTCCCAATACCACATTTTTTGGTTTGGTTTTTGGTGGGGTTTAGTTTTGGCTTTTTGTTGTTGTTGTGTTTTTGTTTTGTGTTGTTTGTTTGTTTTAATTCTGAACACTTTAAAAGTTATCATTACCGTATGACCAAGTTATAAAATAATTAACAAATAGGAAAATTTTAAATTACTGGAATTTCAATTAAGTAAAAATGGCAATATACCTAATATTTTTTCCCACGTTAATTATTTCCAGTTAATCATCCTATAGCCTGTTTCTCACATTTAGTACCATGGCTATTTGGGGTGGGGGGCGGGAAAGAACTAAAAAAAATTTGAAAAAAATATGACATCTTTTTGGTTTGGTCATGGTCACTGATACACACTGGTGAAATACTGTATCACCCTACTGACAGTTCAGCTTGTCAGTCAGAAAAAAACCTTCATTTTTTGTATAAATCTGCAGAGGGTACAGTTACATCTGTATAGAAAATACAACGGCTTACCCAGTTTTATATTTAGCGTATCAATTACTTCAGAGGTAAATTGCTTTTTGTAGATAGACTGACTTGCAGTCTAGCTATAGATATAACCGGAGAATCCAAAGTTTAAACAGATCTTGTTCCACTTCTAGTAGGCTATTCAGCACAATACCCACATGGCAAATACCTATTTGATAGGTTGCTTTTTCTTTTTTTTTTTTAAGTACTGCTGAGTATCATTTCAGACTTTAATTTCATCCACAATAAATCTCAGCATGCCTTTTTTTCTTTTTTTTTTTTCTTTTTTAAAGCAACTACAGTGTTTGCACACATTTTTAACTGTGAAAGATTTAACAAGAGGGCAGATTATCATGAGCACAACTTGTCATAAAACTTGGGCAGGCAACCACATAGCTTCCTTTTCCTTCCCAGTTAGATCAAAGCTGTTCACCTTTGAACAGACATTTCAGTAACAGAATAGGTAAACTCTGAAAGATTTTCTTAACCTGGATATTGCTAGAGGAATGAAACAATAGTCAAGGCTTAATGTTTTCAAACACTGGCCATTGTAATGAGACTAGTGATTTCTGCCATTTTTAATGGCAGTTTGACATTTGAAAGCAGAATTGAAACTACTAGATTTATTCTATGTGGACTTGAGAGCTATCAGGACAGAAAACATGCTGACTTGCTGACTCAGGAGAAAAGTGAAAAGCAGGATGTCAAGAACCGCCACTGTGAGTTTCCTAGGTTATGTAGTCTGACTATCCAATCATACAATTTAACCTGCTTGAAAAACCAAACACTTGTATTTCCTAAATCTACTACCTATTCTGGAAATGCATTTCTTGAATTTGGCAAAGATAGGATTAGATGACATTTTTACCGGTTGTGAAGTCTAAGCTATCTATTCAGAGAACATTCTGGAAGAGCTCTGAAATTTGGATGCTTACAAACAAACTAAAATTAATAATTTCTGCCATATTGCATCTTTAAAACCCAACAAATACATCAACTGCATAAACAGCCAAGTTTGCACAAATATCCAAATTTCGCTCAACTTCCCATGGAATCTTGGAAAAAAAAAACATTGAGGAACTGAAGAGTATGCTACCTCACAATTAGTTAGGAAGAATGTTTGCAATCAATACAGATAATCAGTCTCACCTGACATTTAATTTCTCTGAGCACAACCCACAATTCAAGTGAAAATTGAAGCTATTAAAAAGTCTATGCACATGATTAATTTAGAATACTATTTTAATAATAAAAAAATCTAAATTTCAGAGGGCTGTCATTTTTAAAGCTTAACCAATTTTAAAGCATTTAACAGATTGTCATGGTTTAACCCCAGCCTGCAACTAAGCACCACACAGCTGCTCACTCACTCCCCCCCATCCAGTGGGATGGGGGAGAAATCGGGAAAAAAAAAAAGTAAAACTCCTGGGTTGAGATAAGAACAGTTTAATAGAACAGAAAAGAAGAAACTAATAATGATAATGATAACACTAATAAAATGGCAACAGTAGTAATAAAAGGATTGGAATGTACAAATGATGTGCAGGGCAATTGCTCACCACCCGCTGACCGACACCCAGCCAGTCCCCGAGCGGCGATTCCCCCCCAACTTCCCAGTTCCTAAATTAGATGGGACGCCACATGGTATGGAATACACCGTTGGCCAGTTTGGGTCAGGTGCCCTGGTTGTGTCCTGTGCCAGCTTCTTGTGCCCTGGCTGGGCATGAGAAGCTGAAAAATCCTTGACTAAACACTACTGAGCAACAACTGAAAACATCAGTGTTATCAACATTCTTCACATACTGAACTCAAAACACAGCACTGTCCCAGCTACTAGGAAGACAGTTAACTCTATCCCAGCTGAAACCAGGACATAGATTATACAGAATTCACAACAATTGAAGCTATAATTTCCCTTGAATACAGTATTGCCACCAGAGAGAAAAGAGGAAGCAAGGATATGAATTGGCAGGCAGGAAATAAATTAACTCTCAAAACCAAAAATTTCTCCCTTATAAATACTACCTACTTCCTAGGAATATAGTAATTAGATGCAACAGCTCAGGTTGGTTGCCTCAGAATTCACATAATAAAATCCTTTATTTTACACATCCATTTGAAGGCTCAGTGCTGTCTTGTCAGCCCAGTATTGAATTGGGAGGAAAACAAAATCTAAAAACGTTACAATCTTTTGTATCCCCGCCACCAAAAGTGTATGATTATGTTGGCTCTCAAAATTGCAAAAGCTCAGCAGTATCCTTTGTTTTGCTAGTACCTTCTCTGTAAATTAAGCTCTTTTAACATGACAAGTACATAAAATCATGTCTGGTTTTTATCTTATTTGGAGTTTTGCCTTGGTTTTAGCTTAAAAGTTCCCTTGACAACATTTACCTTGAGAAAGCTAATAAAAAAATATAAACGTACTGGAACAGTTAAATTACTGCATTGTTATCTATAACAAAAAAAGATACTAAAGGTCTTCTTAAAAAGGTTCTTCTCTACACCTGTGACACAGAATTGAATAAAAGGCAGGATAAGTGTAAAACTGGCATCCTCTTTTTCTAGACTTCACAAAATGTTTCATACATAACATATCATAAGTGAGATTGAAGGACAGATTATATAGTTTTGTCTTTTTTTTAAAAAAAATGTTTTCAATCCTACCTTTGTTACTAAAGTTGAAAATATCAAAAATGCCTGGATCATAAAAACATCCAAAGCTAATAGGAACTGTCCATGCAAATCAATTAAGTAGCTAAGCAAATCCTATCTCAGTTTATATTTGCATATGGTTTTCAACTTCTGTTTCTCTAGGTTACAGGGATGATACTGTCCTCATCCTCTCTAATGGAAGAATGTGCAGCTGTTGTCAGCCCTCTTATGCTGAGAGCTTCTCCACTCCTAGATAAAAATGCATACACATGTAACTGTTTTCTCACTATTTTTCCTGTTGCTTTATATGATTTATGGTTATTGGATTATAGAAAGTCAAAATATTTCAAAACGTTTATGTGGTGGGAGCGTAGTGGTGCTTATTTGTCCACAGAAATACAAAATGAGACTTTGACTAAAAAACTGTATGTACCTAATTCTTTGTAGCCCAACTGAAGATTATTTTGTATTTTTAAATTACAAGTAGAGAATGCAAAAGAAAAAAAGAGCCCATTTTATTTTAACTCCATTTGCAGGCCAACATCTGTGATGTTTGAATCAAACAGATACCAGCATTTGAACTTCTGATCATTTCAGGATGGAGAAATATCAGCAGAGGAACAACTATCTTTGCTTGTGCTGATATTATTTTACATGGTGAATACGGCTCATTTCCCCCCCCCCCAAACTTAAAATTCTTTTTCTCAAACTAAAAAAGTTCAAATCACAAAAATACATATGGGCCAACAAAGAAGTTTTCAGTTTACATTGTAAATTAGCAATTGAATACTGATACACAATCTCAATAGGAAACTTCCACAAAGGAAACTTCCAAAATCAGTCATCATCTTGTAACACATAAGACTGACCACAAAGAGTCTGAACATGTGAAAAAGATGGCAAGCCAATCCCACGGTACTCTGTCAGCAGAATTACAATGCTGTGATGCTTTCTCCTTCACTAAAAATATTATGGATTAAATTGTTCGATAAATAGTAGGAACACTCTGGGGGAAAGTGTCATTTATTAACACCCAAAAGGTCAGATTAACTGCTTCCAACTCTGTCAAGCCCACAGATTCCCAATTTTCAAGCATAATCAAATCACAAGACCCAAAAATTGCATGCTATCATTTAAATCTTTTTAGTTCTGTCTATGGAAAAGGTCTCTCCATCAAACTGACATTTCCAAAAGAAATAAAAGTCCTTACTTTTCCTTCTGTGTACAGTTAAAATCACTTTCCTCTGCTGAGAGAACCTCATCATTTTTTATCCAAATGTGCTTATAGGCATCTTCTAGCAGAAATATTATACCTCAGCAAAGCATTCCAAACTGCTTCTCTGTTAGAAGCTACCACAGTGTATCTGAAGTAAACTATATGTAAAGTGAAATAAGAAAAACAGCATTATCATGACTAACTCAGATGTCACCTGTTGTTTTGAAGTCTCCATTTTCACGGAAAATTAGATGATGTGATGAATTAGTTCAAATAGCTACACATTTAGCCATTCAGAAAAAAAAACTAGTGAGAAGTACAGTGTTTTTGTAGGTTGACTGAAAATCTCATAAATTTTCAGAATTTGCTCTGAGAGGGTGGCTGAAGCAGTAAATTTACAATTAAATAGCAAAAATCATGTCAGCAACTTCCTCCTACAGGGATACTGAAATTTGTAATTTACTCTTTCTATAAGAACACTGAATTTACAATTCACAAAGGCAAGGCATATTAAAAAAATAATACCACACACACACACACTTTTAGTCCTTACTTTCCATGCATTGTTGAGGAAAGCTATGGTATTTTTAGCATTAAAGTGCCAAAATAAATTCTTTATTTCAGGAACGCAAAATAGAGGTTGGAAGTTTCTTATACCTGAGACAAAGGTCTCAGTGGACTTACTGAGATGCATGACATTTTCAGGGACAACAGGTGTAGAAAGGCAACAGGTAAAGATTCATCTCTACCCAATTCTCAGACCTCATCCTGTCTATTGAAAATTTGGAAACCATTCTAATTAGAGAAAGCACTAGCATTAACATATTTCCTCTTTTTTAAGATGGAAGAACTGGAAATCAGTAGTTCTCTGATCTTATCTTTCTGCATTCCCTTTTTGAAAGACGTTTAAGATTTTAAGTGTCAAATGGTGAACATGTTGATAGGTCATCTAGAGGGATTTATTTATTTCTTTCCACAAGACTTTTCCAGTTTTCCCACCCTGTTGTGTGATAAATTGCAGTTGTTCAGTTACCAGTAATATAAAAAGACATTATTATAAAGTAAAAACTGATTCTGAGATGCCCTGCAAAAATTGAACTGAACTTGTCAAAAAAGTCAGTTATAACCATTTTTTCTGCTTCCATGCAAATAACATCTTTCAGAGAGCAGTAACTCTTCCTTTACCTTTTATCAACAACTTCTAGAGGTGGTCAGATTTATTCCATAATATATTGTAAGTGTAGAATTAGAGATTAAAAGGTAGAGGTAAAATTGATACTAAAAATCTTCTCTGTTTATGTAATCTATATTATGGTTAACAAAGTTACTCTTGCATTCTTTTGTTTTTGAAACTTAATGCATACAAGTGATTGCCAATTAGTCTGTTACTCTGAATCTCTCTCCATGACAAACACTGGTTCTCACATGATTTTCCTCCTCTTCCTACAAATATCTGAGGCTTCTATCCTTTCACTATTGGTCTCTACCTTAACTTCCGAGATCATCCTTGGCTTTTCCCTTTACATCTCCAGGTGCTCAACCACATTAGGGTTCAACAATTCTTTCTACCTCTCAAAAGTGTAAACCATCACATACATTCAATTAATTAAGTCAGCAGTATCCACTCAGGATATTCAGGACGAACTGCAATCAGAATTCAGATCTGTACTAAAACTAAAAGGGGAATTAAGAAGAATATCCATGCTTGTATTCCAATACAATTAAAAAAAAAAATAAAATTGTAAGTTTCATCATATTGAATTTATGAAGCTGTATCTAGTTTATGGTAGTATGAGGAGAAGAAAAGAGATTGATTTCAAGGGTCAAATATGTTTCCAGTTTAAGAACTAAGTCCCAAGATAATTAATTCTCATTAGGAATTTATTACAGCTTGTAAATGAATTCATCTATTCACTATCTTTTCAGTGACAAAGGTTCTTGATACATAGATTAAACTCTCAATTCAACCTCAGTTCCATCACCTCATACTCTCACCTCTCCTCAAATTGAAAATAAGAGTCATTCATTTGGAAAACTTATTAGTTCCCTATTAATAGAACAATGACCTTCTAGTCAAACTGTCTTCCTACTCAGTAAAATTTTTTGTTCACTTGAATTTACAATAGAGGATTGCCACAGTTAACTCTTTGCTGACACTTTAATTATTGTTAAACTACAGTAACTTTACATTTGCTTCACACAATTCATATACACTGTTACATCGGTTTAACTAGCAGGTAAAATCAGAGATATATTAAATAAGGAAAGGACCATGCCATTAATCAGATTAGGTTAGTGGTCAGTTTCATATCTCCCCCAGTTACTTTTTTATGTTAAACAACATCAAAGCCTTCAGGAGAAATTGTAAAAACAACAGAGTAAAACCTAAACTTTAAAAATATTTCTTTTTTACCTCAGGCAGCTGGCAGTTGTTTTGTATGGTTGTTTTTTGTTTCCACATACTTTACATTAATGTTAAATCTTTTTTTTAGGTGACACGATCAGAACTATCCATAGTATACTGAGAGCACACCACCAATATGTATAGTATCCAGTCTGGCACAGTTTAACTAAGCTTTGGAAGAAGCTCTCATGTTATACACAGAAAAGTTTTTTTGAAGGCTTCTTGATGGAACTGCTGTATTTTAAGCTTGCCTCATGCCTTCTACATTGAAATCAGTGCAAAAGAGGTTACATTAGTCAAAACAGGTTTACTCACTCCATGGCCTCTAATCTTCATGTGATTGGAGATAGGAGTTCAAAACCCAGCCCAGTTTGTGAGAACTTTTAAACACAAAAGCCTCCTTATCAAGGGTGGTTCTAAATTGTATGCATCTCTATTCATTTTACTTTTTTGACATCTTTGTATGCTTCATAAGGGGTATTATCTAAAATTCACAGCTTTGATTAACAGGACATTGCCCTGATTGACTCTAATATTAATATCAAGGGTAAGGAAATGCTGCCCTGCAGCTAGCTAATAATTCATTATCATGTTACGTAATACTAAGATGCTTGTTAGTATGCAGCTTAACAATGATATTTGGCTTATCTGGCACTCCACAAGGAACATCACTCTTGCTTTAAATTAATGATGAAGGCAGAAGTGGAAGAGTGAATATTTGAGGAAGCCTGCTTTAGTATCACAGAGTTTTTGATAAATCTTGTCTTACCCTTATGTTCAATGCTGTCCAACATAGTCCCAAAGCATTCTCTCCTAACAAGACTTTTCAGTAATTAAAATTTTCTTCCCCTGCCCAAGAGCTTCAGAATGAATAGCAATATTACCATTGCCTAACCTTCCCCAAGTTAACTGTTATGTCTGATGATTTGCATATGTTTACCAGTGTGTCGAGAGTGGAATACTCCTCCCTTAGAAATAATATAGCCATAATGCTGGATTAAATAAAATTACTTTTTAATATCAAAATTACAAGACGAACATTTAGAAAATGAGTAACATTCTGAAAAGGTGCTTAGCTTTCAGAGAGAATGCATGCGCATTTCAGAGAAACGTATTTCCCAAACTTACATGTGCTTTAATGTTCTGTTGAAATATGCACGACAACTTCTTTGCATTGTGCCAAATCATTGTGACCAGTGCCAGTGACCGAAGACTAATCAGGTGGGGACCAAACTGTGGCACTCATTCAGTAACAAGTAGCAATAGCAAACTGAACTTGTTCTAAAAATACGTCAATACTAACTTAGGATGAATACTGCTTCTAATTACCATTTAAACTGTGACTTTTTAATGCAATATTTAGCACATGGAGTAGGACATAGGAGACCCTATGGACTAATATAGGATCTCTAATATGCTCCTGGTGGGATGATGTTAGAAGACATCCTCACATTAACCAGTAATGAGGGACATTTTCAGATCATATAGAAGCAATTGATTTATTTTGAGAGATCTGCAAAGTGCTGGTGCTTTAAATCATCAAAACAAAATAAATAATCGACAGTACTTCATAATATAAGCCAAAAAAATCCTGAAATCATAGGAATAGGGAATTGCTTCTTTGTCAGCAATCTGAAAATAAAAACAGAGTGCCTTTTGTGCTGTTAGGAACACTTGTACCAGTTGCAAACCAGCAATTCCTTGTATTGAGTCCTAGGAGTTAGATATTTTCAACTATTAGGGCTAGACACTTCCCAGTTTAAAATACAAGACTACAGAACATAGTAAAATACACAGAGTTAGCAACACTATTGGCCAGTCCCCCAAAACTGTTTTGTACCAGTTTTGAAAAGGAAAAGGGAATCTCTTTAAATCCTCCCTTTCTCAGAGATCCTTCTTCTCAGTAGTAATCTCAGCTGCCAACTAATCACAAAATCATCCCCTGGTAAAAAGCAGTAGGAAATGATCATACATACATATTCTCAGATAGTCTGTGGGCAAGAAGTAATCTGGATTAGTCCTCCTAACCTGACCATGCTTTTTGCTGGTTTCTTCCATATGCTTTTTTACTCCTGCTTTATCTCCCTCTGAACAGGTTTTACACAGAATTAATCTTTCACCCCACAAAAACATGAAGCCCTGCAACAGTAGCAATTTACATTGCTAACTCCCGGTGGCTTTAAAATTTTAATTGGTGGGCTTTTTTCTGGTTTTCATTTATTTGTTTAAATTTTTTTTTTTTTTTTTTTTACAATTACTGAAAGGGACACCTCATAAGATCTGATTAGGTTGTTATAGTTTAAACCACATGGTATGAATTCCCTGTCAGCCTATCATTATCTTCACTTTCTCCACTAATAAAAACCTAACACTCTTAATAAAAGCACAATTGTAGACGAGATAACTGTCAAAATATTGCCCTCAGTTGAAGGCTACCATGTGTTCTTTTAGTCTTGGGCATGCCAAGGCAAAAGTTATACTTTGAGTAGAAAAGTTTATAAAAACCCATGCCCAAGTAAAACAGAGCACTACTTGCCCTGAACTTTTTTTCTTTTTCTTTAAGGGGTGGCCAAGGGTGGGACCTATAAGCCACTATAAATCCCTTAACATTTCAGTCTGTTTTCATTTTTCAAATAGGAATGTGGGGTAGATGAAAATTATTTATAGTCCCTTCATCTAAGCTTTGTACATGACTCAACTTATGTTAATGCATTCAACGTTCAGGTGCATAGGTATAAGGAACAATTTCACTCATCCCTTACAAGAACTCTTATTTGTGTACATATAAGCCAAGCTCTCTGCTGACAAATGACTTTGCATACATGTGATCGCCTATCGAGTTTATCAGCAATGTAAGCATTGACTGAGAGATGTCACAAGTCACATTCCTGTACCCAAATCCATCAGAAAACATCAGAATGTTTTTATTTCCTAAAACATAGGACTAAAACACGCTGTGGATGTCCTAGCTTAGGCAGAAGTCACCATTAAATAAAAATTCGCAATACCTTAATAGGAGTAGAGCATCATAATGCTAAAATTAAATTAAAGTAAGAAAAAGATATGAGAAATGTTTCTGTAATTTCTGTTATTTACATGACACGTATTAAAAATAAAACATAGTTCATATGTAGGACATAAAAGGCCAAAGGGGGGGGGAGGGGGAGGAGATTCCTGACTTGAATTATGAGAAACTAAGGCTTTGCAAAATGGTGCTAGTTTACCAGTTTCTCTATTTTTCTTTAATTGAATATTCATAAAAGAAAATTCATTCCCTTTCCAAAACACTTTATTTGCTTCTAATTTTTTCCTCTTCCAAGTTTATATGCATACACACTATGAATATAAACACATACGTAGCAATTGAGAAAAAAAATCATCATGAGACTGTTCTGTAGACATGAGAGAGTGAGTATATCTTTGGGCAGTGAGAAAGCATGTTGTGATTATATTCTCCCTGTGATGCTGAACTATTGGAAACAGTATTCCTTTCAGTAGCAAAATTATACTGTTGTAGAGAATGGAATTAATTTTCTTTGTCAAGATTAGTTATACAGGTTTTCTCCCTTACAGTGTCTTCAAATTTATATTACAGTCTTGCAAAGATTACATAGGTAAGTCAATAGCATACAGTTATACAATACATTCAGGCATTTTCGAGCTTAGAGATTTACTAAGTACTGGCACCATTTCTCTGATGTATAAATCCTGAAATATTATGAGAGTTAGAAAATGGTGGTAGAGGCACATAACTCAAAAGTTTAATGCTCCTAGGTCACAATCATGACATTCATTTGTTTTGTTATCTGCCATGCTATGTATCTACATTAGTTATCTGGCATTCTCTCTAATGAAAGATTGCCTTGAGGCTGTATTTATAGAAGCAAAGGGGTTTGCATCTCCAAAGTAACCTACCAAAGAGGCTCTTGAAGCTTCTGCAAATAAATGAAAATGTTTAACAGAACTAAGAAGTATAGATATTTAGTTATTGTTCTTAGAAGGACTGAAATTCTAGCATTTAATTTTGGAAGAATTATATGAGAATAAAAAGACAATTATGCAAACTAAATTATGTCTGATTATTAGAAGGTGACAACAGTTAAAATTACCAGAGTTTTGGAGGATACATACATATATTTTTGGAGTCTTAGATAATAGCCGGGCAATGCATTTTCCTCATTATACTAATGCAAGACTGAAAAGAGCTACTAAGAATAAAAGTGTAGTTACTGTACATATCTATCCAGTTACCCTTTGCAGTATCAACTGTCATTCTTAAGATAATTGAGAGCTTAAAATGACCAAAAAAGCTATAATATTCAGAACTTCACAACTTTTATCTTCTTTCGACACTAGGAATGGGAACTAGAAATTACAACAGATTGTAGTTGCTGGATCTTCTAGTTGAATATCAATTTATTGCTTTTAACCATACAAATGCTAACCCTAAGAAGCAGTGGGGAAATTCAAGATTTCTCTATCAGTCTAACAAGAAACAGCATTTACTGGGATGATGCATTATGCCAGTGATAAACTTTAATTGGAAAAACTGAGAAAAGCTCCTATCGAAAATCATTTTTGCAGCCTGCCATAGGAAGTGAAGGAAGGTACAGTGATGTGTGAGAAAGCAATAAAACATTATTCAAGGGTGTTGAAAGCAAGAGAATAACTATGAAACTGTTTAATTTCCTGACCTTCCAGTTGCCATAAACAGACAGGACACGGTACCTTTAAGGACCATAAAAAGGCCACAAAGCTGCATCCTGTAACCATCATGCTCACATGTATTCATCTAGAATGTAGTCCATATGTACATTTTAGATCATCATGAAAGAAATCAGGCAAGATCTAGGATTTCCTGTCTTTTCAAACATTGCACACTTTAATACCCAATGGTAATGTAAAATGACAAGGAAGTTGTTTGGGTTTTCCCAACAAAGATCATAGTAAACCATAGCAGAACAAATGCATCCTTACTTTTACAGGTTATAAACAAAACCCAGACAACCCCTCCTAAAACCCCACCAGAAGTGTCTGAGAGACAATATTAATTTTCTGTCACAGTCCATAACCACATCCTGATTTGCTGGAAAGGTTGGTCTCACCTCTTGCACCAATTTGCAATGTTAGGTTGGTTTTGTTTTTTTTTCTCTTCCACCACCTATTCCCTCATTTACTGGGCAAGTGTAATTAGGGTTACATATCTTAGAACTACAAAAGCGACTGCTGATACAACGATATCTATACATAACTGTCTGTAACAGATGTTCCAATCATCAGCACTAAAATTCCAAACTGGTCTCTAGCTGCACCATTACATTTATTATTGAATTATTACAAAAAGTATTCAATAAAAACACAATACTAGCAATTCTGCACAAGCATTCAGTCTTAGCTCCCAAAATGAAAATTAATGTTACCATCTGCCAAATTTCTTGGTCTGTCTCTAAATCACATTCGCATACGAGATGCCTACTGTAGATCAAGCCTACTTCAATACGTTCAAGAAAGGACTAGAGCAAATGAACCACAGCTTGCATTCTGGTCAGCAAAGTAAGCAGCTTCGGTTCCTCCAAAGCAAACTGCTAAACGTGCTCAGTTTTCTAAATTTCATATCTGAATTCAAGCCATAAGCTCTTTGCCCAGATGTGCTGCATATATTGAACTTTTCTATATATATGGATCTTTTTTATTTTATTATTTCAGTCATATTCTAATATTGACCTAGTTTTATACAACTAGAAATCCACTAAAATCAATTAAATTAATTCAGATTTATAGTGCCACAAGATGCGAGGAACAGCAGATCCTCAGCTCTTGAAAGGATCATGAAATTAAAAATATCCATCTTAAAACAGTAAATATATTCCATATGATACAGATGCATGTGTTGCAGATGCTGAGGTTTGAGTGCCTCTAAATACTCTATAAGGATGTGGTACTACTCACTTGAAAACCAGAGGATTCTTTAGTAACCCATGACATTTACATCATGAAAGACTGATGTGAATTTTAGCCGCAATAACTGGAAACCCAAATTATCATATCAGGAGAACAGCCCTCTCTACGTCTCTGTTTAATCAGTTTATGAGTCACCTTGGAATACCACGCAACCATCTTCCAACTGTTGAAAGGTTTTATTCTGTGCTGCAACCCAACAGAAATTACAGGAATGAAAGCAGTTACAGTAGGCTAACAGCAACTTATAGAGGTACTTAGGTACAGATTCCTCATATGGGGACTAATGCAGCATTAGCTTTTTCATTAGCTACAGCTTTCTGTTCCCACATCACGCCATCCACCTGTGGCTGCTGCACAGTGCTGCAGCTTCCCCATGAAACTGTAAAGCACCGTGATTTAGTGACTTCCAAAAAAAAAAAAAAATTAAATGCTGTTTTATATATTACACAAAAATATCAACTTCCAGGATGTTATTTCTAGAAATCCTTGTTTGGTAAGAATTTAAGGTGGGATTTCCAAATCAAATCCAAACCAGCATATTCCAGCTATGCTGAAGTTATACTATAAAGTAGTTCAATTTCACTGGCTTTTGTCAGCATTGAAAACAGGAGAACACTAAGATTTTTCTTGCTTCTGGAAAAATGATTGCAGAATTATTTAATATAGTTTTCCCTGAGGGCCATGAGTAAACATTCATCGAGAGAATGAGCAAATACAAATAATGCAACAGCCACATACTACCACAGCAAGATAATGAGGCAACCATGCACACTCTCTGATAGCTACCAAGAGAGACTTCCCATAATCAAATTAAACTAAATGTCAAGTAAGTTAAATCAACATCAAATCCTTAGATCCAGGGATCTACATCTTAATTAAGATTCATTTCTATTTCATATCATTCATAATGTTTTGTTGAAAGGGGTGAATGTGGCATTAGAGATATAAACAAGACTAATCAGACTACAGTCAAAATGAATTTAATAGGACTCCTGTATAAATCCCACTACAAGCTGTATGGCTGGCTATACTTTCCCATGCACCTTTGTTTTGTCACACAAGGGCGACAAAGGATAGTGATGTTTCCTTGTAACATTTTTTCACAAAAACTGGACCAAAAAAAGGATTTTCATTGCACAGGACAATTTCTTGGGGTTTTTCCTCTTTCTTCATTTGCCAGCTACCTCTGAAATGGTTAAATAAACTGAGCTAAACTACAGCTTAGTTGGAGTCACTTCAACTTGATAAATCATACTTAACATGAACATAGTGTATTGAAGCCTAAAGATGAGGGATATTACCAGGTGCATCATAGACTGAAGTCTACCCTCTTCAAATCATCGCATCTTACATTTTGCTGGGAATGAAATTAGATAGGTGGTATTCCTTCTGATTCACAGGAAAAATCTAAAATAATTATATCATTTTGACAAGCTGAGGTTCTTCTGAATACTTGGGCATTTTCAGACATGACTACAAAGTAAGGTGCGAATGGGTTTTGCCATGACTATCTATACTTCAAGGCACATCATCTTCAAAGAATTTAGACATATTTTTAGGCACATGATGACAATAATAAATTCTTCTCAGTTGAACTTATTTAAGAAGGAATGGGAAAGTGTCCAGTTCCCATGTGGTACCATGTGCAAAAAGTGAGCTTTGAAGTAAAATAGACTTTCAGCCATTAAATATACTCTTTCACATGGGAGATATTTAGTTTTTACTCCTACCCCAGTAAGTTCTGCTAGCCAATGAAGAGACTATAATGAAATATCCACTTCTACCTACAACAGTGGACACCATTCTATATATTAGTTTGTAGTTTTTTAAGCTAGAAGTTTCTTAGCATATGTTGTATTATTTAACCATGTGGAAGCCATACTGTTCTAGGTCCTACATTAGATCAACCTCCCCCCTAAACATTTTACAGTCGCAACAAGCAAGAAAGCAAGGTCGAAGGTGGAAGTCAGCAATAATTTCCACTTATGAATGGGAAACTAAGGACAAGCAAGATCAGTGTTTGATGTTGCATAGCACATCAGTGGCAGAGTCAGTCCCAGTTTGCAGCCTTAAGCCCCAGATACATTCTTTATATATGTAATATATACATATACACACAGATATTCTTTTAATATGTTTATATATATAAACACATACATACGCACACACATATATATATATATGGGAAAACTTTCTGCCAACTCAGAAACATAATAAATTTTTAGTGCTAATCAGGAATTGAAAACACAATGTTACAATATAAGTTTTCAATTTCAAGAATCTTATTAAGGGTTTACTTCCAATTTTGCCTTCCTCCTCTAATACTAAGAGTAATTAAATAAACAGGCTGAAAATATTTACAAATCTGTTCAAGATAGAAAAAAGGTGAAATACGGGAGCTGGAACTGATACGATGCTCCAGCTGTTAACAAACTGGAAAATAAATAAGCTGTAATATTTAAATGAGTTCCACTGAAGATGTGAAATCAGACTGTAAAGGAAATAAACCAGTATATTCTAGAAATTGCAGAGGATTCTCTAAATTAGTCCAAACAGGAAGAAATTCATGTGTGTTTTACATATTTCCAGTATCACCTGCATGCAAGTCCAAGAAAATCATCACGGAATTAGAATAGAGATTATATTTGTATTTTTTTAATGGATTCTTTTCAGTTGGAAGGATCATCCCCCTATTCCTTACCCCTGAGTAGTGGATGGGATCAAAAAGCAATAGGGGCAAACGTGATAAGTTTTACTGTCCAACTGGCCATGAGCCCTGCAAAGGTGTCTCAGGATCGGTGGGGCTCAGTGACGTGGGTGGTGTCTCTGTCAGCAGAGCACAACGAATGGGCATATGAACAAGCCCAGAGTAATAAGCTTAGGCTTTTTCTCATATAACCATTACTTATTAGTCTTTATTAAGCCATCAAGTATTGCCACTCTAGCAAGTCCAAACAACTACCTTTCCTCATGACACCTTCCCCATGTCCATATCCACCTGAGACAAGGAACAGTATTTCAAATGTTTAAACATGTTCAAACTTCTTTAAGCCTTCTTGTTCTGAGTCTGGAAAATGGACAAGAAGTCTTAAAAGTTATCCAGCTTCACAGCTAGAGCTTTTTAGTGCATTTCAATCCAGAGGCTTCTATTCTATAAGCAATTAAAAAAAAATAGAAATAAGTTAAATTATTTTTTTAAATGGAAAAAGAGAATAAAAAGAGATGAGTCATAAAAGAGAAACAATATTAAAATTGTGTTATGCAGCTTAAAGAAATGTAACACCATAGAAAAAATGTAACAAAGATGGGGACTCACCTGACAGCAAAAAATCATATGAAAAGTACGAATGGGAAGAAAGAAAAGAATGAAATGTTAGAACTACATTTCTTGCAGCAAAGTAAATGAGATGTTGGAAAACATGGAAAATATGACCAGGGAAGCACTGTCATTAGATATTTGATGGGAACTTAGATTAGTAGAGAGGGGATAACTGTGCTGATACTTTATGACTTGAGCCCAAATCTGCAATACTTATGCAATGCAATATTTCTGTCAAAGTTCTGATCATTTTGCTTTTAGAGATTCTAACATAACACTCTGCATACAATGAAATATCTGAATATGTGGTTAAAGAAATAAGCAAATCATAGTACCAGGCCATACCAGTACTGTCATCATACCAGGTACCATCATTAATTTCCTTAATGCATAAGATTTACAACAGAGGGATTCTTCCAATTTCAGTCATCTGAATGGACTACCAACTAAATCAAATGTTGAGAAAAAGATCTAAGGACATAAGGAGTTTTTAAATATCTAAGCTTTATTATAAAAATAATTTCAAATTTTCCAAGCCCTGTTGATCAAAATTAATTCTATACAATTGAAAATACAAATAAACACAAATAAAATAAACCTTAGTGTAGGAAGACAGGTTTTTCTAACTAGGGGTTGTCCTAAATATACTGCTGAAAATTAATTACTTAACTGGAATCCAAATACTATAGTTAAAATTGATTCTTTCAAATTCCTTGCTATTAAAGACTACATGACATTTAGTATTTCCATGTAAATTATAAGTTTGAAATATATTTCATTGTAATTTTTAATCACTGAAAGTTGGTAGGGAGTATTTTGTTCTTAATGTAGCAGAATACATTAGGCACCTTTATTCAGCTTCTAAGCACTAATCACTTTGCCTCACCACTCTAGGCAGAGAGCTACCCGGAAGCACCTCTGATAATCACTGCTGCAAATGAAGGTATTGATACTAAAAGAACTCCTTGACTCGCCCTCCTTGTAAAACTAGCAGACTCCTCCTAGCTGTTTTGTCAACGTTTCAGACTAAGCACACTGGATATCCTTTAGAGATAATATTAGACTGCTGAAAAACTAAGTGACAAGTTGCCAAGATTTTTGGAAATTTCTGTTACTTATTTAGAATAGACACCTTGTCAAAGATTTTTGCAAATTGCACAAATTATCATCCTGCCACACAGAATGATAATGGAACTATTGTTGAACAATAGTTCCACTTTAAACAGAGTGAAAACTAAAAAATAACACATAAATCTAGTGTTCCATAACATTTACTGCTATATTATTGCTCTTACATCCTCCATTTGTGTTTTTGCACTTATGCATTACAATATTCCACTTGATTAGAAAAATCACATATTACCTTTTCCAAATTCTCTCCGAGTTCAGGAGATAAATAGTATGCTGCTACTGCACCAAGACTATGTAATGAAAGCCATTCTAAAGACTGCATTCATGCTTCATCAGTTATTAAAACTTTAAAGTTGGGTAGTAAACATAGCAGACATGCTGCACAGAAAAACTCAGTTCAAACTGTCAGTGTCCCCATATTTGAAACAAATTGAAAGTGACTTTTATTTCAAAAAGTGTTTTTTAGATGTTGCAACAACCTGAAGACTTCTGGGATATTTTTGCACATACAATTTGTGATGTAATCAATGCTTTAGCTCCACGCCACTCTTAAACATGATAGAAGAAATATAAAGATAAAAAGATATAAAACCCCTAAATATGCTTAGTAACAAGGTATAGGCAATATATAAATTTCTTAGCCAGCAGATAAAATTTAGATTCTGAGGATTACAAGCCTATTCCTCTGCTGCAGCCTATTACATTACAGAATTATCTTCCTAAAGAAGTGCAAATGTTTGGTCAGCTGGCTGACTTGAACTGGACTAGACAAGCCACCATCTAATCAGTACAGAGCATATAGACAGGCATGAGAGTATACAGTGAAGCTATTATCGCTATCTATATTGAAGAGGCAGATGAATGAGTTAAGTGCCCTAAACGATCTCTGTTTTGTTGGGATTTTTTGTGTTTTGTTTTACATGTGGTACTATTTTAACTGTATCCAATATTAAATCTGGTGTAATCTGTGTATCACTGCAACACAGGATGTCAAAGGTGAAGATGACATTAAAAATGCTTTTTTATGATGAGAAAAGTAACTTAAGAGTTCTTGAACTTAAATTTTCACACATGAAGGAAAAAAAACCTACACAATCCTCCTGCAATAAATGCCAGCAAACTGGAAACCTGAATGAGGTCAAAACCCCGTCAAGGGACAAATGAAGAATTATACATCTGAATAACAGAGCTCTGCTACAATGACAACCACTAGACTGCAGAAATAGATAGCTTTGTTTAATGATGACATCAGTACAAAGACTTCTTCTGTAGAAAGAAGAGACTAATTAAAGAAATGTACTTCACAAATTATTCAATTATCATGAAACTTTTCCAAGGCAACCAGGATTTCTTCTGAGGGCATGATTACGTTATAGCTACAGTTTTCAGGAATTACCCATTGTTGCACTAAATATTTAGAAATTACTAAACAAATTCATATGGAACTTCATGTATCAAAAGATATTAAAAGCTACTTAGTAACTCTATGTTGTTCAGATGTAGAGTTCATAGAAAATACATATTTTCGGAGGACAATTACAAGTCCTTATTGAAGTTGGTAAGTGGTTCCAACAGATGGAAAAGACCACTAATATTTCTGTCATTGTATTCAATCACAGTCTGTCAGCTAAAAAATAATGGAAAAAACAGGCAGCAAGTGTCAAAATCTCTTATTTCTTTACCAGGTCAGAAGAAGAAACATCCCTAGATCATCCTTGATTCAGTTTTCCTTTTAAGTACAGTCAACAGAAGACAAATTACATTGTTCTCGCCCTTCTTCAAAATATGCCTTGCAAATCTTTCTAGTAAAGGGGCATAGTAATTGAATAAAATATTTTGTAGCTGTTGAAGAAAGCTGATTTACCAAAAGAACATCTGTCTTCACATTAAAACTAGATTGCAACATCAAGTTGTTGCCATGAAAAAGCCAAAATCAGGACTCAATAGTCATGGTGACTATTAAGTAGGTATTCTTTATTGCAGCGCTGGACGCACAGGGGATCGCTCCTCCAAACCTGAAGTTTCCTGTTCTGGAATTCTAGGCAAATGCAGAGTCAGGACCGCAGCCTCCACATTCATACACATACAGTACAGAAGGTGACAGCTATTTCACTCCACTCCCACTGTGTTTAATTCACCATTAAAATTAATGCTAAAAAGTAACATACAGTAAGATAAATAAGGGACTGTTACCATAACAAAAACTAGGGGAACAAAACCAAGCTGAAGAGCATTGCAAAGGAAACATTACAAAAATCCCATTCTCCTCCCATCATAACACAAACTCATTGTACAGGACCCCTGTCCATCCTATCATTGGCTTTTCACAACACAGTACAAAGTTAATTGTGCAATGGTAGTTTTGAAAACCTCGCAGATAATCTTGGAATTTCTACATTTCATGGTCATAATGACAACTGCTTGAAACCCTTACCAAACAGCTATATTATTTACAAATAGCACTAAGTTCACTTCAAGTTGTCAAGCCATAGAGGAGAATAAATTTCTTAAAGCACTCAGCAGGGTGATGCAGAAAGGTCAGCTATGAAAGTACATTCACATAGATTTGCTTTAATGGCTCATATTCCAAAATTTTTTGAAGTTTTTTGGTTTGGTATTGGGGGTTCAGGGGGTTGCCTTTTTTTGCTTTTGTTTTTGGGGGTATTTTTAAAACTTTTTAGGATACAATTAATTTTTATATTTCAAAGCTTAAGAAATTACTTAAGCAGTTAAAATAACAATATTTTTTGCTTCTTCTAACCTTATTAGGTTTTACACACACACACACACACACACACAAAAGAAACCACATCTACTGTTATGCAATAATGTCACTCTTCCAAACAAAGGTAAAACAAGAGTTTCTTGATACAATCTGACAGAACTGGCCAGGCATGCTATTTAGAGGTAACACTATTTGAAGGCAGGTTACCTTTTCCAAAAAGGCTAGGGGGAAAAAAAAAAATTATAATAATGTGTCTGGGCTATAGATCCTGAGATATTTCCCCTCATCCAAGTCAGCTTCATACCAAGTCAATCAAAGTAGCCACCTGAGATACAAACTGAGACAATACTAATTATTCCCAAGTTATCCTGCTGCCATGGAAAGCTGGAAAGGGGGTATCACAGATTTTATTTTTCAGTGCTAGGTCTCCTTCAAAATGAAAGGAACTCGTAACTCCCTTTTCCTTAGTACTACAAGACAAACAACGAAAATTTGAGATTTCTTCCCATTAGCACAACTTGGCTAAGTAGTTTTACCAACTGACTTTGCCCTTTAGTAGGGGTTAAATGACTAAGTGCAGAGTCATGAGCTTCTGAAACTGATGTAGTATAAGATCATAAAAAGGGGGAATTAAACTTTCTTTAATGATCAGGTAAAGTATTGAATTAATATTCACCTTGGAATTTTGGTATTGACTTCCTGGGTAAACTTTCAGTATAGAATTTGAGTTTGGATCTCATATCCTCTTTCCATCTTAATCGAACTCAAAGCTGTCTAGGAAAGCTTCTGTTCATGTGCTTCTGTCTTTGAAGTGCTTAGCAAAGCATATCTCTGATTTATGAGACATCATGAAAATCTTACAGGTTTTTTTATATATTTATTTCCTAAACCTAGACAAGGTTCTTTTACTGACCTTTTTTGCCTACAGGGCATTAGCAAAACACAAAGAGCTTAAAACTTTCTGTTGTATTAGAACAGCAACCCCATTCAACATTTGTTAAGTAGGACTGATATGACAAACGAGCAGCTATATAATAAATAAATAAACATATAGAAAAACATAAATAATAAAGCCTTCACATTCTGAGCACGTATGAAAAGACAGACATATGAGGGAAGAACTGATTATATTGAGAACCTTTAGTCTTGGGTTTTTTTCTTTCTTTCTTTCTTCTGCTGGTAGATATTTCTGCCTCACATGAACTTTCAGCCTGTATATCATGATTCTGACACCATCTCTATCTTTCAGGAAAAAGAAAAAGGACTTTTTTTTTTTTTGCTTTTGCTGAACTTTCTACATTCCTTCCAACTAAAATCTAACCTGAGTGTTTATGTTAAAACTGAAGAATGCAAGAGAACTTTATCACTTGTTCCACGTTAATATCCAGAAGTTAGGTAACGAATCATTCTTATCATAATGAACAAGTCTTACATTAGCATATCTTGCTGGTAAAAAAATCATTTGTACTAGGTAACTGGTTTTGCTATTAGAAACAGACTCTCCTGGGAAGACAACTTTTGTCAAAGTAACTGCATCTGTAGTAGGATATCTGTAAGTACAGACATTTTAGCCATCATACTCTTGACTACTGTACTGGGGGATGGGGGAGGAAATTAATAATAAATTCAGTGATTCCAAAATGATGACTCAGTGCTCTGTGGCCACCATTCAACTGAACAAGATACAGTGGATTACTATGTTCCATGAATGGTGGTACATAACCAAACAAAATGTGGCTTTGAAAAGTCAAATGTTGCTGCCTCCATCTAGAAGCAGTTTTCCAGGTTGTGTCTTATGTACACCTAACTCAGATGAAGTAGTGTTACATACCTGTCAGAATGTTAAGTTATGCCACTTCTCTTCTGTGGCATTTTACATCAGTGCAAGTTAAATTTCCAACCACAGTTTATTGAAATTATTATGTTGTCAAGATATTTCATAATATTAACAGCAGATTGATAGTCTTTTCATGTTACTATTTCAAAATACTTCTCAAAAGAAATGTTTTGCAATTTATTATGTTAATTAATACATTACCAGATCTACTGATTTTAAAAGAAAATGTTGACACTAATATAATGCTTTCCTTATAAAATGTATTACCCTTTCCAGAAGACTGGTTTAACCTGGTTAAATATGGGGCACTCTAGCACAGTAGGACAGGAGACAAAACATCATTTCATTTTTCTTTTCCAACTACCATTAATAAAGCTGAAATATGCCTCCCATACAAGAAAGTTTTTGTTTCTAACTGATGTTTCTATTCGGTGAAATACTATGAGACTTCATTGTTGCAATGGTCACATTAAAAACATTGTTTTGTATAACTACAAAAGGAGAATATTTTCAGGAAAGGAAAAAACCCAAGCATTAAGCTTTGCATTACAACATCACTTGATCTTGCTTTATTAGACAGCAGTACTAAAGTCTCTACATGGCCGTGTTAAAAAGTTTTCTGGAAGAATCTTATCTATTACCTAGACCAATAGGTAATACACCATGCAGTGGTAGAAAGTAAGCAATACTTCATACAAACTTGCTTTTTTTTTTAACAGTTCTCATAGACCTAATTATTTTTTTGTCATTTAATTTGCAAGACTAAAATTCACCTTTATTTATTATCTAATATTGATTTATCCATGCCAGTTTAAGGGTTATCGGTATGGCAATAAAGAGAAACATCCTTACTGTCCTATGTCAACTGTTACAGGATATGCAACAGAAAAAATATGTGCAAGATGTAAATCATTAAAGCCATTCCAAAAGCACTTCCTTCCTGTGATTTCATGTCAATGCTTTTTAACAGTTTAAAATGAAAAGCAACACCCTGCTTTCAACTCATTATTCATAAATAGAGAAGGAATTACTTTAAAATTCAATTATTTGCTACAAAGTTTTCTAAAATGGAGAATCTTCAAAGCAATGTTTATTCATCCAAGTAAATAAACCTATGCATACAGTTTAAATAATTTAACATTGTAGCTAAACCCTGCTCCCACTGAAATCAACATAAGACATACGGAATCATGAGTTTGTGTTTCCTTTGCTGTCTTTTGATAATATACTTACTGAAGTACCATATGTATATATATTTGCATCCTTGGGAGTAACTATCACACTGATCTATTTCCATATAAGCAGATTTGTATGTTTAACAGACCTTCAGTT
The DNA here is from genome assembly GCF_000737465.1 of Haliaeetus leucocephalus. Taxonomy (NCBI): domain Eukaryota; kingdom Metazoa; phylum Chordata; class Aves; order Accipitriformes; family Accipitridae; genus Haliaeetus; species Haliaeetus leucocephalus. The sequence continues at coordinate 4,515,183 of NW_010972665.1, forward strand.
CAGCAGTCTATAGGCAGAAAGCATGCTATTAGATAACTGTATGAGGAACAATATTTTTCTGAAACTTACTGGCTCACATTTCCTTCCTACAAAAATGGAAAAAGGAACAGTTTGCTATTTATTTAATGTCATTTACCAAGGAAAAAAAGGCAGGGTTTCCAGAATGAGATATAATTAAGGCTTAGGAATGAAAATATGATTCTGTAGTCATATACATAACACAAGATCTCACTGATAAGTTTGAAAATTTTTACTAAACTTTCCAGCATCAGTTTCCCACCTTGAAACTCATACCGACCCAGTCTGCAAGTAAGAGCATGGCATTCAAAAACTGAAAAGATGTCTAGAAAACTGGAAGTGCTATAGAGAACCATATAAAAACCAGAATATGTCTCCAAACACATAAGAAGTTGCTTCAGCCAAATTTTTGCTCAACCTACAACTATTACTGCCATTAAATATGAATTGTATGTGCATATCTGGTCCTGCCAAGGAGAAGGCTTCACAGGGGGATTTTTTACAGGATTTAATTTCTATTCAATAGCATCTGACCTTGAGTCCAGAAATTCCCCAGAGGACTGTGGCAGGCAAGTTCTTCTGCTTTGTTTTATTTTAATTCTAAAGCCTATTCATCCTCCTTTAAGAAACACCCCATACCTAGTTTTACATTAACAATATGCCTGAACATATATTAGTCTTTAAATTTCTTGTAAAAAGGCAGGTGTCTCTAGTTCTGATAAAGTTTCATTTGGCGCTCTGACAGGAGCAGGCTCTTCCAAATATATTTTCATCCTTGAAAATAGCAGACTACATCTGTCCTCAATTAAACCAGTGTAAACGTGGATTGACTGCACTAACTTCAATTAAATTACACTGATATGGACAAGACCAAAATTTGGCCCAGCAGCTAGAAACAAATTTAACTTGGTGTTTTAAAATGCTTTCAGTCTTACAGTTCCTTAGATGTTTTTTTTTTCCTTCTGACCTAGTTTTTGACATTTCCATAATGAACCACACTATGCAGTTTTTAATCCAAACCAGTAAGCAGGGAAAGGTAATTCAACACATTTGTCAACAATTCTGTAAGCTGAATTATGCTTTTTAGACTTTTTTCTTTTTGCTAGCAATGAAGACATGTATTTTGTTTTTACAATACATGACTGTGTTTCAGTGGCAGTTTGAGCTAACTGCTTATCATAGCAGACATATTCCTGTCACCTTTGCTTACATGGAAAGTTTAAAATTAAAATGGATTACTTCAAAATAAATAAATAAAAAAAACAAGTACCAAGAACTTCTAATTTTTTTAATTACATTGAGCAAAACAGCTTTTCTCCTGTTGCCAAAATACTTGTACTAGTCTAAAAAGTAGAAAACATCCAAAAATGGAGAAAATAAAGGCAATAATACTTTGCTCCTAGTACTAGATGAAAGATAAAGCAGTAAAACTAATTATACACATTCATGCTTAATCAAGGTTTCCCAAGTGAAACTCATGTTTTAGCTGAATTCTTTCTAGTCAGCTACTCATTTTTATGCAGTGTGAAACCACCTTTTCATACCTCTAAGCTGAAACTAATCCAGCATCCAAGACCAATAAAAGAGGATCAGGAGGCACTTATTGTCTTCCTTTATTATCACTTCTTTTAATGGCTAAACCAGAGTTCTTGGACTTTGTACTTTGTTAGAGAAATTGGAGGACCCACAGAAATAAAATTGTAGAAGATTCACCATTTTCAGAAATAAAAGGCATGCACATAACTTTCTGAAGGTCTAAGAGCAGCAAAGGTGCACTGCTTGCTTTTTAACCTGAGAGATGAAAGCAAGTCACAGTTTCTCAATGCACACTTTTTCTTGTTTGTTTCTACTTATGGGTAAAGCACAAGAGATTACAGCGCATTTCAGACTAACAAATCTCATAAATGAACTGCACCTTTAAGGCTAATAGTGCCTTTTGTTGTCTTTATAAAGAGTCTGTGTGTAAGATGGCGGGTTTACTCCTTTGCCAGCTGCCCCACCCCCTGCAGACTTGGAAACAGTAAAATAGACACTATCCAGCTTCTGCATTTTATTGCCTTTCAGTTGAACACAATTCTGATTATCTTCTTTAGTGGATTAGGACCCCCTGCAAAAAGTTTCCCTGACAAGCAGTTCCCTTTCTCCTCTCTCAAATCAGCTCTCCTAGACTAGAGATAGCCTAATACTTCTAGAAATCATACTTTTGTGGAGTAGTGTTTAAAACAACAATCTCTGCTGCTAATTTACTCCTCTTATCCATTATAAATTTAAGATAAGAAAAAGGAGTAAGTTAAAAGACCAACTTTACAATAAAAGTGGTTAATCTGACACAGAAACACAGTTCCTCATCTGAAACAGAATCCTTGAACTGACCATTGAAACCTCCCAGTCTGGTACCATCTGACACAAAAAGAAAATATTGTCAAGATCAGAGAAAAGAAAGTACCAAGAGTTTTGAAGGTTTAAGAATAAAGCTGCTGAACCAATAATAAAAAACATTAAGTCCCTCATTTGCAATAAATGATATGACTAACCATTGGAGAACTGGTCAATTCATCTTACTGTATTTAAAATTGTATCAGGTGCTAACTATCACATCAAAACGAACAGAAGAGCATGCCTTACTTTAGTACCAAGTAAACTGGTTGAAATACTTATTAAGATAAGAATAATGTAAAAGTCTAGAGAAATATGGTATCATCAGTACTAACCTCCAGAGTGCCCATAAAGTAAACACAGGTCTTTGCAAATGCCTATCAAAATTCTCTCCGTAGAGTATTTTAATGGCAACTACATATTAAATCCTCATACAGTTCAGGCTGCCATTATTTGCTGAAGAAAGCTTGGGAATCTTTAAATCTGAATCAACAATATCAAATGGTGATGCCTAATTTACTGCAAAGAGATCATGGAATTAAAAAAAAAAAAAAAAAAAAAAACCACCCCCACCCTCCCCCCAAAAACCACAAAAAAAATCAAAACCCACACCACTTGGAACTAATTACAGTATATATTTTTAAAATTCTTCCCCTCAATTTTTCTTCTAGGCAAGACAGCATGAATGCATTCCACTACATGAAAAGTAGTATGGAAAGTGTTGAAAACTGTTCGGTTTAACCTCTCAAAGGTCTCAAATTTCTGCTGGTCAAACAAATTTTCATTTCAGCAATAACTTAAACTGTTTTTCTTATGCTTTCTGTGTTACTGATGAAATCCATGGAACTTCCTGACAATAATGGCATTACACTGAAGTCACAAAGGAATAAATGAGGTTCCTGAATTGTATAACAAGTTTGGGGGGGTTAAAAAAGTTCTTTCACAGCAACAAACAGAAATGGAAACATTATTTAAACCTTCTAGTGGCTAGATGCAGTTCATCCATTAACTCCATAGGTTTTTAGAATCATTTTCATATCTAATAGGTTGCTAACAGCTTCATTTTTATCAAAGTCACAAGGGTTTACTCAATGGGAACCTGAACACGTTATCAGTAAAATAAAAACATGAACTATCTGATCTCTTTATACATAGCTCTATTTAATGTACTGTATTTTATTTCACACTGATATTGTTTGTTTAAAAAAGCTTGCTATTCTTGATATCCTAACCTTGTAAACCATATCAGATTGTGATGCCTAATTTAGAGTGAAGACACTTTATGCTAACTATAGTATATATTTTCAAAGTATTTGTATTCTATATAAATGTAAATTTATATAAACACCTAATAACACTGAAATGCCAATACTCATGCAGAGTCAGGTGTTGCTGTAATACTAAACCTTATTTAAAACAAATTTTAAACAAATTTAAAACAAAGAAGAGTCCTACATACTCAGCATTGTACCTGTAAATGAGACCTAATAGCAGGTAATAAAGCTGTTTACAATTAGCATGCTCATTCTGAAAGTGCAACAAAAATGAAGATTTATATTCCAAGCTTTTTCACACATTCTTATTCCCCAAATAATCAGAAAGACAATAAAGTAGAGAATTCCCTTATAAGTCCAAGCATCTAATGTCAGTATTCTTAACTATACTAGATAAGACAAAGCTGAAGTCTCTCTCAATCCAATGCTTACTTTGTGGCAAACCAAAAGTTTTCAAACTTCAGCCTCTGCTTATTAGTGTAATTCCATATCAGTGAATTAACTCATGATTAATTCTCAACTAGTAATATAACTTACATTTTATCCAACCAGATATAACATTTTTTTTACCACAAGATACATTCTCTTAAGGGAAATACGAAAAGATCTCACATAGGCAGGCTTTTCATTTGTAGAAGTAAAACAGTGGGTTTGGATATGCAACAGAACTGTATCATTAAAAAAATAGATCTTTCGTATCAAGAGCCATCAGCTATAAAGAAACCATGAGCAACCAGTGTTGATGCCCAAGGCTCTTTCCAAAAAAGAATATATAATGAGTCTAATGGACTGAATAGCAAGGAAAAATTCAGATTGTTTATGTGTCTGTACCTATCAGGCCCAAAAGAGATAAAAAAGCAGAAGTGCAGAAAAAAACACTAAGAAAAAGAGCCTGTATAGTAAAAAAATATTTTGATACATGCATATGCCATCTTCAGTTGCAAAATATGGAAATAAAAATAATTCAGATACAGATCTAGAAATATAATATGTGTGTGTATAGGTATACATATTTATATAAAGAGGACATAACACATATTTCATAATACTAGATAGATTTAACTACATAGGACATAAATGTATTTTGGACCTAAAAACGTGCATTGGAAGAGTTAAAAAAATTTTCACTAAATAAATTCCTGATTTCAGTACTTTTTAAAAGCTGATTTCAATACTTTTTACAAGCATGGGTAATTCTTTTTAATCCTGGCTTGCACAGAAACAAAGGGAGAATAGCAAGTTTAGTTACATGTTCAAAATCACCCAAGTTACTGTTATAGCCGAGAACAGAAACCATGTCAAATTTCCAGCCCTGTGCTGCATTTACTGAAGCACGCTGCTCACATTATTTTTCCAGAGTGACAGAAAACATTTCAGAAATTAAAAGTTACTGTTCTGGACTGTACCATCTATTGTACGTCCTCTAGCTGATATTTCAAAGACAGGACAGTTTTCTCCCAACTAACTCCTCCAATACATTTAAGCCAGTGGCTGACAATCTTTTCCAGTCTGGAGACCTCTAAACATTTTCTATTGTACTTACAAACACCAAACAGCAACTGTAAACCTATAAACAGCTGGCTTGGTTTTCTTAGTTGCTTTTCACAGCCTTCTATGACAGCAAATTGAAAACCATCAAACAACTCACCCAAAACAACTTTGTAATATTTACCTTGAAAGGTAAAGTAATCTATAGGGAAACTTTCCTACAACAATTTTTTAGAGGTTGGTAGAAAAATATCTACAGGTTTCTCAAACATCTTTCTATTAGTGTGACATGAAAGCCCTTTATGTTCAACATGCTGATTTATGTTGCTGTTTTGTAACATGGAAGAACTTCTGATTTGCATGTACTTCATTGTTTTTGATAATATTTCACAATCCTTTAAGTATAGCAGAAAAGGACTTTAACACCTAGTCTGACAGAATGTGGCTTGATCACATTCATTGAAACAAATCCTTAGGTACAAGCATCAATGACAAAATTTGCTCAGGCCTTTGTTGAGAACAAAAAACCCCTGCAGCCTTGAAAAAAAAAATAAGATGTGAATGAGCAAACTGCTATCACATATTCAAGAAAGATCCTGCTGAATTCATCTTTTCATACCTGTGCTGGGTTTCTGTACATAATACTATGCCAGCCTTTTGAGGGGTAGAAGAATGTGGCAGTTCAGCTTTGTTTACATTGCTTAGAGCAGAATGTAGAATTCTCTGATTTAGCTAAAACAACAGAATTGATTGCGCCAGAACTGATGTTCTGTTTACATATGCATGGTTGCTAAACTGTAGCATGGAGTGAAAAATGCTAGCATGCAACACTGTCCAGACAGTCTAATGACACCCAAAACACACACAGATCAACTGCCCTAACGGCATGCACTGTTGATTCTTCTAGTTCAAAATTCTCCATGTAAGGTTTAACCTTACAGTATTTGGGTTGGATACATTTAAAAATCAAAACCAAGGAAACCAAAGGCAGACTTCCTTCCTTTTCCTGAGGAACAGATTAAAAAAGGAGAAATCATAACATTAAACAGCTCACAAAGATGTTGCAAACATTTTGCATTGATACTAAAATGCAGATAATAAACACTTGCTTGTTACCAAGACACACAGCTATACTTTCTCAAGGGACACTCAGTACCTTCAAAATGCATGTTTTGGGATTAAATATAATGGCTGACAGTAACAAAGAAAATAGTGCATCTTCATGAAAAAGCTTAGCATTCTGCTATCCTTTGCAGCAGGCTCATGACAGTATCACATTTTGAATATCAGATGGCTCACTAAATCAACTCATCTTTACAGAAGTATTTTTTGCAAGATTTTACCCTGACAGGCATAAATTGTTTTTTTAACAGTACGTAGGAGTCGCATGTTTTTCAATGAGAGGACTGTGGACATCTGACAGAACTGGATGGGTTAGTTTGCATGCAATGAAGAGCATCTGTCTACGCAAGGCAGGATCAGGTTCCACATTTCACCTTAGTTCCTAATGTGGTATCCCCATACTAAGCAGTAACAATTAGACTCTGTTTGAAATCAATTTTTTTTTACATTTGGACCAGAAATAGGGGAAGAATCAAATAATGTTTCCTCTTCCATTCTATACCTACCCTGCCTCAATTAAGTTAGTTTTGTGAGCCCCTCTCCATGACCACAGTCAGTGGTTCTATAGTTCATTAACAGGCATGGAATTACATTGCAGAAATTGCCTTTTCACCCATCTATCCTAGCTACGCTGAACAGAAGCAATCTTTACAAGACTGAAAGAAGCAGCAGGACTGCTTCAAACTTCTGAAAAGTCCCGTCCCTTCCCCTTTTGAGAAACTATTAATAGCTCTTTCCTTTTCTCCCACCTTCTCTACTCAAACGTTTCTCCTATCCTCATCCTGACATGAAGGGAAGTGTCTGCAGTATGAAGACTCTCTTACTACGAAGGGGGGAGCAGGACCAGTCAGAGCAGACATGCAAATTTCCCCCTTAAACTCATGCCATTTTAGTGGAGACTTCTAGAAGACACCGAGAGCTTTCAGCTTCTAGGTGAAACACATGGAACGGGCAGTTAACATTCCCCAGTTTTTACTCTGAACTCACAACTTCTTCGTCCTAGTTTCTACCATTAGTTTTCCTGCTCCCTTCTCAGAAAGTCAAGTACGTTGTGTACTATTACTTCAGATTGAACCAAGCCTTCCACACCTCACCAACAGGGAGAACCGTTAAAAAAAAATATAAATATATTATCTAGGGAATACGCCAAATTAGGCTTGTGACTCCTGCACGTCAGTAGCCACCATTTTAACTGATTCTGACTGAATGGCATACTGTTTTTCCAGCCACAGGACAGACATTAGACTTCCCAGGAAAAGCAGGACTTTCAGCAGCGTTAGTGGTAGGCTGTGAAGGTGTCTCTGCTGCAGCATTTGAAGCTGAAACAAAGCATTAATTACTAGAGAGAGGAACCTCCAGTGCTAAAGCAGTGCACATTTAAGGAGTCACGTAAAACTAGTGAAGTCAAGTAGAATATGCTGAGAACATTTCTCAGGAAACTTGTACATATTCAAGTAACTATCAAACAACAGTTTTTAAAAAAACCCACTGAATATTTAAGAAGCAAAGGGAAACTGATTTTGATAGACAATATTTTGTATGGAAATTAACTATTACTTTTTGCTAAACACTAAAAGGGAGATTTTTAATTATTTTTTTTTAACCATGAGCTTAGCAGTTTGTTCCATTTACCTCACACCTGAGAACAAATCATTGATAGCAGAGCTGCATAAAAATGTACACAGAATTACCTTTAAAAATATGCATTATCACATTGGTGTTTTGATTGCAGGCACAATTTTATCAAATACACTAAATGCAAAGAGAAAAATATTAAACAAACAATATTACCAACTGCATCATCAGAGCAGCCCTTTGCATGGGAATGGTGCCTTAAGGGGAAGCCACCCATCTCCTCTGCTGAGCTTTGCAAATATGCTTCATTTGCAACAGTTGTGTCCATATCTTTTGTTCGATATCTGACTACTGTCAGTGGCCCACAGGTGGAAGGTAAATCTCCTCTGCACCACACTCTTATCATGAGGATGCAACACGGCATTATCAGAAGGAACACTTCTGTATTTATGTACTTTCCTTCTAGCTATATCTAAGAAAGAAGTAGCAAGGACTTTTCCTAACTTATGTTTGACATTAACAAAGGGATGGTCTTACAAATATTTTTCAACAATAAAGACTTGTATAACAGAAGTCACCCTCTGCAACAGTAGTTACCCTAAGCCAGTTTTGCTATAACTGTCTGAATACTAACCATGTTCTTGACATTCTTCAAATAATCATACTATTCAAAACTACACACAACATGATTTTTAAATGTGTTTGCTCTTCTTCATTTTAATGATAGAATACCACAGATACCTTAATTTAGAAAAAAAAAGGAAGTGGTAGATGTCAAAGATGTTAGCAAGGTATATTTATTCCCACTGTAGGAAAAGTTGCATGCTTTATATCAGAATAGATTCTACAACCGTGGCCATCTATCCAGAGGTCACAGAAGTCACTGCAGCACAGCAGAAAGTTTCTGAAGATAACTTTACAGTAGGTAACTGCCATGGCAGCAGCTATAAGCTCACTGAAACACCACAGAAACGGAGTAGATTAGACTACACTGAGATCTGGCTTACAAAAAGGCAGCTTTTAAAAATTATCAATTTCAATTAAGATAAACATTTATGAATTGTATGTGCGATGTATACACTTAATTTTCTATTTCTCCACTTTCTGAGCTAACAATTCAAATGTAAAGTTTTAAGTCCAGTCAAGTCCAGTTCTCAGTATGGTTCAGGTCACTCTTATGATAGCATGTACATCTACTTTATGCTCACCTACCCCATCTTCACACAGCATTATTTATAACTGGTAAAATTGAGGAGAAAAAATACTATTTATGTTTGATTAGCCATACAGTTCATGGGAGACTTAACAGAAAAGAAAGTTTAAGATTGGCATGTTAACACTAAAAGCAAGCTGATGGAGAAAGACTTAAAGTCAGCCACCTTTCTTCCCATATTACAACGTCATAGCTGATAATAAAGTAACTTCTTGGTCCTAGATATCGTCTCATACTGAGTTATTAGCATGTTCTTATTTTTATTATTTTAGTTTAACCACTAATTGGTTTTTGGTTTGTTGGGGGGGGGGGGGTTTTGGTTTTTTTTAAGAGACAAGACCCACTGAAATTACAGCAGTTTCACAAAATGTAAGGTAGCTATCTTAAAGGTGCAGTGATAAGCAGAAATGCTACAGCTACATTGCAGAATTGAATAGTCCAACGACAAAGAAACATGTACACTAAAAGAACTTAGAACTCTCCCACAGGACTGTGGACAGAAGCCCACCCTTTGATCCAAAGCAAAAACCCTGCAAAACAATACTTGGTATTGTCAATAATAAATAAATATTCAGGGGAAAAAAAAAAGGCATAAACAGAACTTAAACTAGCTGCAGTTACCACAGAAACCAGCAAGACTTACTCAACACTTCCTACTCTATTCCATTATCATTCAGTACCTCATGAACTCAAATGGAGAAGCATTGTTCCTATTCTTACGGAAACCCTGGAAATAGCCCACATCATTGTCACAGGAGATTAAAGCAATCTAGAACACATCTCTTGGATCCATTTATGTGCCGCTAAGGCCTATAAAAGATTAAAAATAACTAAACAAAGTCCACTTCTCAATAGAGAGGAGCAGAATCCAAACTATACCCTATGAACAGTAGGTAAGTAACAAACATTGGCAAGTAGATTCTAATCTGTGAACAATTGCGATCAACAGATCTGAACAGTGACACTAACACACTGAAAGGTACATTCTCAGCAGCTTTGTGTACTATCTTTATACAAATGCCCTAACTTGATAAGACTATGCCCTTTAGTCCTTATGACATTTCTCTTATTTGTTGACCAGGGTGAGGAAAGGGGAAATTTTATACAGATGTAATAGTATATAATCTAAAACGCATACAGAACTCTTTGCACCTCAGAAGACCTAAAAAAAAACCAAAACCCCAAATAATCTGCTACACACAGATTCAGAAATACACATACTGTTAAATAAACAAGATTGATGAATATTTGAATGATTATGTATTAAAGGTAACATGCTTCCCCATCACTCCCTTTTGACTAGATAAATGTCTCCTTTTTCTACTCTATTAATCTAAAGATGAAGAGTGAGTAAAATTTTGATCTAGTGATCAGAAGGTATGACTGCAAGCCATAAAATATGCTCCCCAGAGCAGTTCAGTTGTCTCTCTAGCACAGAGACAAATCTCTGACTGTGTTAATGAGAGATGCTTTTTAAGAAGAACAGAAAAGAATAGTAACTTTCTGTAGTCTGTTCCACTCATACAGTCTTTGGAATAGGTATGTTGGAAGATTACCCCTTCCCATTCTCTGTAATAGCTGTTTGCTGCCTGTTTGTCCAATCTATTTTTTGAACCTGTTGACACTGTCTACACAGTCTCCCTTTACAGAAGAAAACAAAAATAAATTCAGAAGTTCACTGATCTTCATATAAAAAAACCACTTTTAAAAAAATTGCTCTTAAGTTGATGTCTAACAACTTTCATAACTCACCCTTGTTTTTAGTATCTGGTTAATAACAGTTTGGCATAAATTGTCCACCAACTTCCTTTGTGAATGCTGACCATATCCCACACGAGCCATTTCTCCAAACTGAGAACTCCCAGCAATTTTTACCTTGTAAGGCAGCTGTTTTGCATCCTTATTGCTTTTGTTGCCTTTCTCTGTCCTTTATTCTGTCACTTTTAAGATATAAAATTAAGGACTTCACACAGGACTCAAGATGGGAGTATATAAAGATTTTTTTAAGTAGTAAAATTATGTCATCTCTCTTGTTCCTGACTATACCCAGAGTCAGTTATTTGAGAGAACTATCCATGATAATGCCAAAATCTTTCCTCAGCTGTATCTACCAGTTCTGGCTCCAGAATCATGTAAGTGTGGTTTAGATTTTTTTCCCCTTGATACTTTGCCCTACTTTTACACACACTGAAGTTCATCTGCCACATATTTGGTGCCATGGGTATGACTGTGCTACTAATTTCTACACTTTGAGGTCATCAGCTCCTTTGTGTTTTACTTTCTTCATCCATAAAATAAAAATAGTCATCTGCCTTAAAAGGCAGTTGTATACTTAATTTATTAACAGCTACTTATTGTTCTGTCATCCTTAGGGACATGTAGAAAGGCAAATTAATGGTTAATGTGATTAGATAACTTAAAATCATTATAACTTCCCTGAAAAGTTTAGCAGTCCCAAACATTCAGGTAAAATCTCATTTTTATGCTAGGAATTGGAAGTGGATTCAGTACTGCGTAGAAAAAAAAAAGTATGCTTGCTCTCCTGAAACAGGATGACAGTAAACCTTGTACTGAAACTTCAGTGTATCTTTTGAAATCTTTCAATCACATCCTGAGAAACACCAATTTTGCTTCAGTGAACTATTTTACTTGCTTATGAAAACAAGTCTTGATATGGGTCTTGGTTCAATGAACATATTAAAACAAAAACAAACAAAACAAACAAAAAACCAAACCACTGAGGACATGGAATATCCTGTGGTTCCTGCCTGTGCAGTCAGACCTGGAGGCTGAGAAGGCTTCCCCCTTCTCCTCTAGTTCAGAAATCTAGAGCACAATACAAGGGAAAATAGGGCACTAGTTATTTTTGCCTAACTAGGGGAGTTTATACGTCATGCCAAACTTTCCTTAACTATCTAAGAAAAATTGTAATGTCATAATAAATAGACTGCAAAACATATCTGGTTATCCAAAAATGCACATCCTTCACTGCTGAAAAACTAACGTCAGGTTTGGATTTGTAAAAGGCTTGAGTATGAAAGACTAAATCACTGAAGAATGCATTCAATTTCTATTGTCAAGTCAATTAATACAGTTTATTCTAAATTAAGTCCTAGTGAGTTTAACTGCATCCTAAGAATATTAGAAGTGCTCAGAAAAAAACTGTATGTTAATTCCACAAGAAGATTGGTTGCAAGATGTCTTCAAGATGAGAGGGTCCCACAATGGATAGAAAAAGAAAGACCAAAATTTACAAGAGCTTTGTTTATCCTTGAGAAAGCTTGTTAAACTCCATATTCAAATTGTCAGATGTTGCATACTCAGGGTTGCTCAAGGTTTCTCTTCCTGATTTGCAAATCTAGTATAATAGCTGATATTGTCAACAACACTGTCAAAAAATCTGTATGTGTATCAAATGTACCCGCCCTCCTCCAAATTTGTATCTGTCAGGGATACCAAATTATCCTTTGAGCACCTAGTCTCATTAAACTCATGAGAGAACTGTTAGTGCCTTTGGAAGTAGGAAGAAACCCCACACAATTTCTGTGCTGCTAAAATTCACTTTGGCTGCTAGGCAACTGTAACTTATTGCAAGGGGGGGGGGGGTTCCCCCTCAATGTTAAAAGAATTTGAGTCTTCTCCTTAAAAAAAAAAAAAAAAAATTACAGCAAGAGCAGAGAGTAAGGTGTGAAAATACCCTGAAAAAAACCTCAAGCAGTATATAGCATACTTACATTTTTTCCAGGAAAATCTACTATAATTACTTATATATTTAAAAATCTACTGGTTTTCCTTACTTGTATTTTTTCAAAACACTCCACCAGCTCTCAAGCAATTCATCTGAATACAAACTTAAAAAAAACCCCAAATAACCAACAACAAAAAAAGCAACCAGCCACCAATACATTTAATTCCATTGCTTTATGTATTTTTAGGGTACTCTTACATGTTACAATTTTTAATTAATCTCTTTATAACATATTTATGGACAAAACCTATGTCTTATCTAAGTAAAATAACTGACTTACACTTAAGAATGTTTGCTTGAGCAAGAGTATTACAAATTAGTTGCATTTCAGTACCACATATATTTATAATCAAACTGTGATCATTATAAACAAATTAGAAAACCTGTTATAGTCACAGAAAGATGCCACTCATCTTTCCCTCAATGAGCAGTGAGGCCTTCTAGTATTTTTAACAGTTCTTCAGAAGTCCAGTCTAGGGTCTAAAACTTTCCATAGCAAACATTTAGTGCACTCTCTATTCACCAGATGGTCTTTCATTCAGACTTTTAATCAAGTTTTCAAGTTTTGACACCAATTTCTCAGAAATGTGTTGACCTTGCAGAATGAGCCCCTCTGCCAAGCAGAGTCCCAAGATTTATTACTAAGCTCAAAACTTTGTTCTATCTTGTCAAAACATTTGAGACTTGCATTTTTCAACCTTTGAACATGTAGGACAGTCAGAGCTGGGAAAAAAGAATGACTGCTGGATTTTTAGGATAGATGAAGAGAATGTAGCAACAATTATACATTCCAACCAAACTACATTACAGAAAATTAATATTTTGTTTTAAAAGTATAGACTCACTTTTTAATTTAAGAAAGTACTTTCATATACGACTTCCTCATCTTTAGGTTTTTAAACGTAGTTAGTAAATATTAAGAACATTAAAAAAGCAGCCTCCTAGGGGGAGGAGATGCTTGGAATGTATTGGCTTTGTGTGGCAAGATTTTGGTAGTGGGTGGGGGGTTACAGGGGTGGCTTCTATAAGAAGCTGCTGGAAGCTTCCCCTGTGTTCGAGAGAGCCAATACCAGCTGGCTCTAAGACGGACCCACCGCCGGCCAAGACCGAGCCAATCAGCCATAGGGGTAACGCCTCTGGGATAACATTTTTAAGAAGGAAAAAAAGTTGTTGGGATGGACAGAAAACAGCAGCCAGAGAGAGGAGTGAGAACATGGAAGAGAAACAACCCTGCAGACCCCCAGGTCAGTGAAGGAGGAGGGGGAGGACATGCTCCAGGCACCAGAGCAGAGATTCCCCTGCAGCCCGTAGGGAAGACCATGGTGAGGCAGGCTGTCCCCCAGCAGCCCATGGAGGTCCACGGTGGAGCAGATATCCACCTGCAGCCCGGGGAGGACCCCACGCCAGAGCAGGTGGGTTCCCGAAGGAGGCTGTGACCCCGTGGGAACCCCGCGCTGGAGCAGGCTCCTGGCAGGACCTGCGGATCTGTGGAGAGAGGAGCCCACGGAGCAGGTTTTCTGGCAGAACTTGTGACCCCGTGGGGGACCTGCGCTGGAGCAGTGTGCTCCTGAAGGACTGCACGCCGTGGAAAGGACCCATGCTGGAGCAGTTCATGAAGAACTGCAGCCCGTGGGAAGGACCCACGTTGGAGAAGTTTGCGGAGGACTGTCTCCTGTGGGTGGGACCCCACGCTGGAGCAGGGGAAGAGTGTGATGAGTCCTCCCCCTGAGGAGGATGACGCGGCAGAAAATAACATGTGATGAACTGACCGTAACCCCCATTCCCCGTCCCCCTGTGCCGCTGGGGGGTGGGGGCTGGTAGAGAATACGGGAGTGAAGTTGTGCCCAGGAAGAAGGGAGGGGTGGAGGGAAGGTGTTCTGAGATTTGGTTTTATTTCTTATTACCCTGCTCTGGTTGATTGATAATAAATTGAGTTAATTTTCCCCAAGCTGAGTCTGTTTTGCCCATGACAGTAATTGGTGAGTGATCTCTCCTGTCCTTATCTTGACCCACAAGCTCTTTGTTATATTTTCTCTCCCCTGTCCAGCTGAGGAGGGGGAGTGATAGAATGGCTTTGGTGGGCACCTGGCATCCAGCCAGGGTCAACCCACCACAACAACTTAATTATTATACTACTGCCACTAATTGCTGTCCCCACGCTGCCCCCCCCTCAGCCGCCCAGGGCTTGTCTTCTTTTCTTTCTTTCAATGCTGCCAATCTAAAGGACATTTTCATCATGCAGTGATTAAAAAGCAAAGCCTTATACACTCAATTTTAGCACAATTTTGCCTGTTTCTGACTGACTTGCTTTTAGGTACTGCGAGAGTCAAGGCAATAGGCAAAACCACCACATGGCGCTTAGCACAAGCTAAGTAAAGCTCATCTATCTGCTATGCGCTTACAGGTCACATGTTAAAAATGAAACAAACAACAATTTGCTCCACCATTTGATCTCCTGGGTTTGCAATTGAAACAGTAATTTTTCTTTCTTTGTCAGTTTAAAGGAGAGTCCACATTCAGTCATTCCCTAGATTGAACTGTGGTAACTTCAACAATACACATATGACTTTCTCTTGTATATCAAACACTTCACCTAATTAAGGAAGTCTTTTTCTTCTTACTCAAATGATTAAAAAAATTAATTTCAGGAAGCAAAATCAGTTCATAAACACCTTTAATTTCCTGCTTCTTCAGATTAATTATGAATGTGTCTGACTCTTCTTTGAGAAACCCACCTCAGGAATATTTATCTGATACTTCCATCATCTACAGCATTACATAGCACTTCAAAGTAAATCAGTATTTCCCAGAACAGATTTTAAGTAAACTGTTACCTTTTATTGTTATTTGTATTTTTGTCACTCAATATCAACTGCAAACAGAACTGCATGGGTTCGATCAGCACATTCTTAAATCATGTGCTTATGCAATTTAACATTGACACATTTTTAAATAATATGTAAAATTCTTATCTACATTATTTAAAAGCAAAAGTCACATTTTCAAAGGTTGTGCCACAAAGAACATTAAGTTCCAGTTGTGCTTTTAAAAGGTAAAGAATGAGGAGAAAAGGATATTCCGACGGCACAACTGTAGACAGCATGCCTAGCCAGCTCAGTTTTCTGGACTACTTCAGAAAACAAAAAAGGTTTCTAACTGAAGGACATTCTGGATCACCCTCTGCAAATATCTTCCTCCAAAGCCTGTCCTTCAGATGAAACTGGGTAGTGAGAATATTGCTTTGTGCATAAACGACTTCTGAAATGTCAAGTGTAGAATTTAGCTCCTAAAGCAGTAAGAATCTCTAGTTCTGTTTCAGTACTTTATGTGTACAATATTCACATAAACTACGGAATCAACTGCAATATTAGCACAATCCCACGTACATGCCACTTTTATGTCTATTCCGTCTAAACTTGCTGTCATTAACAGACAAGAACTACGTGCTATGAGACACTCAGTTGACATAATGATAAAACAAGTGATGGTCAACTGCTTTGAAAACTTGATGGTTTAATTACTTAGCAAGTAAATTTCCCATTCTTGTTTGTCATGCTTCCCCCCCCCCAAAAAAAAATTATCTTTTTAACAAAATGAAAGCTACTCCTAGAGATTGAAAGAACAGAAATCTGTTTTCTGATGGTTCTCTGCTGGAATTCATACAAAAACACTCTGAGGAGCAGGGAACGGGGGCAACTCCTACCTCATGTAACCAAGAGCTAAGGGTTACAAGTGGAGATATTAACAGGATATATTTGAGACACTATCCTTTCCAATAAACCTGCTTTCAGGTATTCACATGATGCGGTTGAAGCATAGCAAGAAATGACACAAGGCAAACATTTTGTATTGAAGAACCAGACATAATTGACCACTTCTGTGGAGCAATGCATGAAACTGGCGGCACCAATTCTTCTGTGCTCCAAAAGAAGAAAGAGTAGGTACAAACAAAACTGGGTTTTACATAAGAGCACCAGTATGACAAGCTTTTGTGCCAGGGAGACAGTTAATTCTGCCAGTGTTCAGAATCACTTCCATAGAGGATGTGTGAAAGTTTTTCTGTATACAGAGATTAATTTGCACAATACGCATATCTCTAGCTTCATGTAGTTAGCTCTAACACATACACTTAAAAAATACTGCCAAAATTTAAATGACAAGCCTGTTTTTTTCCACAACTCACAGCAAACACTGCTGGCAGGCCCAGACATCCATCACAAATAGGTTTTACGAAATTTTCACATACTTAAGGTTATTTATTTTTATTTGAAACAGAACATTTAATTGGAGTCAAAAGCAAAATATTTCAAAGTTTGAGAAGGTTTTAATTTCCCCTCTCTTTGTTTAGTCTTTAAAAGTAATTATTCCTCTTTTACCAATGGAATGGGAGGGGAGGAGACTAAGAATATGTTTTTTTGGGGGGGGGTGGTTTTTGGTTTTGTTTTTTTTTTTCTTTTATTTAGATTACAGAGCTCTTCCCTCCCCCACAACTACCAATGAATTAAACATTTTTAAGAAAACTAGTGTGGACGGGAATCATCTCTTTCAAAGATTTCAGAGCCACTGTGTTTCTCAGGAATGGATTAAATCATTTCACTAACTGTCTCCAATGACCCAGATAATGAATAACAAGAAACACCTCTTACTTTCCAGTAGATGCACTGAAATGCATGACTTGGAAAATGTTTTTTCCAAAATAATGTTCAAACTAAAAAAAATAAAATTGTTTTCAACTAGTTCTACAGCTACAATGATGAAGGCAGCCTTCTGGTTTGCGTCTTAAAGGTTGCCTACTGATTTGTATCTATTGTCTAAACAGAAATGTTTGATTTCACAAGAGAATTGGGCAAATGTTCCAATGTTGATGTAAATGTCTGATTTTGTACTACAACTACAGTGATGTGAAGCTGTGACTTTTAAAAATAAATTGTCTTGTATTTTCCATACTGTTGGCCTTTATTTTATTCACCTGTGGGTAGCCATGAAGTTTAAATATTTAAGACGCAATTATAGGAGCAGCCACTATATAAATATTTGTTCCAACACTCACAAAGCACCTAGACAAACTGATCTGATAAATTAGGCAGTTATTTTGTAAGGTTACTGAGGAAGAAATAAAAGCTAGACCAGACATGTCAAAGATATGGTGACAGACTCCAGTAGATAGAGGTCCAAAAAACATTCAGTTTTGGCTCCACAAACAGCACTTGACATTCCAGTAAGATTCTCTTTGGAGAAAATGACTGTCCAGGTAAGAATAATGATGAGAGTTTTTTCTATGAGCAGAAAACACAAATAAGACACTGATGTGTGTTGAACACTTTGCTAACTTGTCTCCTTCACTTGTCAAATAAACCCAGGCAGCAGTTACACAACAGCCTTCAGGTGATCATGCTGAACTAAAAATCAGTTATAACTCTTTTCCCATGTCCATTTTCAGTGGACCACCTTTAAAACTTTTTTGTAAACATTGGATGTATAAGATTGATTTTAATTTAAACTCTCACCATATAAAAATGTACTATAATTTCTTTAGCTGAAGATATCTCATACAATTTTGATTTCATAACACTGTAAAGCCACCAGTTCTTCTTCAAGCAAAAAAAGAAAAGTAATTCCACACTTTGATTCAGAAATATAATAGCTGGCAGGAACAGGCTGTGTTAGGTTAGTAGGAATTCACGAGTAAGCCATAATATTTTCAAACAATATACTTTGATAAAAATATTGACTTGACTTAGCTACATCCTATATCTACAAATAACGTGAATATTCTCTCTAGCACAAATATTCATTGAAGCAGTTAACCTTTAGCAAATATAACCATAAAGTAAAATTTAAATAAACAGTCAATGTTCACACTGGAAATGGTCCTCCAGAAATTACATCCTATCAATTCAAATCCTGAAACTGATGAGTGCTATGTTAAAATAAATGCATCTTGTTTTCTAAACTGAACAAAATTAACTAACAGACTCCATACATTGCTACTTATTTCTCAGATGGTTAGTTACATTGATGAGCCCAGATGCATGCAATACCTGCTGTTATACCTCGACAAGAATATAAATATACTCTCAGAAATAATCTGACCCAATGATGTTGGCCACTGTGGTGGTGCATTTCTTTCCCCCTCTCTGGGCTGATCTACGAACTCAGGGAGTCTCACTAGGCCTTAGCATAAGTGTAATGAGTTGGGTGGATTAAGCATCCCTTGACCATACCAGTGACTCTTACACGGCTAAGGCAGGGAGACATGCAGACTGTCTCAAGGAATCCTGCTGTCTGGTGACAACAAAAAAAAAAAAACACCAAAAGTAGAGAAAACTATTTCTCTCATACAAACCTTGAGACATCCCAGCCCTCTCCTGACAACTTTAGAGCATCCCCTATCTGAATCTTAAGTCATTCTCCAACAGCCCCAGAATATTCGTCATCTGAATCATGACTGATGTGAAATGGTACCAGCGCAGCTGGAATCCCAGTAATTTGTTGATGACTGAAGTCAATCACCTCCCGAACCTATAAAGAGCGGTACTAAGTTGAGAACCTTTGAGCTCTCCTGGACCACAGTGGGCTGTGACCAGCATCTCCCTCTGAGCAGGAAGCCTCTCACAGCTCACAGACTTTTCTGTTTGTGAAGATTGGAGGTCTGTCGCCAAAAGCCAACAGGACCTGGGCTGATACTCTCTGTTCCTTGAGGCTCAACGCTTTGCCCGTTGAGAAAGATGCAGAAGCATTCAATGTGGATATTTTCACTGAACTCGAGGGGAATTTTTAACAGGTATACCTCTTTTACTTGCTTATATGTATATCTCTTAGTGCCTTTATGCATGTGTGTGTGTACTAACGTGAATATTCTATAGCAAGTATATTACAAGTTACTGCTTTTCAAATCTACATTTAAATTACTGTCATGAACTTTATTCAACTATGAATGAATCTCAGGCTGTTATTATACTTATAATCCCTTAGATATAAACCGTTGACCAAGTCTGGGACTAGGAGTCGATCCAGCCGCACCTAGACTACAACAGGAGTTTAGAAAGCAAGAGGGTCTTCTCTGAACCTCGTGACTCAATGGGAGGGTCTCCCTTACTCTTTTTACATTCCCCATCTCTGTACGAATCACCAGAAATCAATTCTAACTCAATTTTTCATTATATATTTCTCTTTTTTAACTTACTGCATTTTCAGTCTCTGTATACCTAATTTTAGTCTGATTCTAACTCAATTTTCCCACGTGCATTTCATCCATATATTAAGTTATAGAGTGAACTTTGCCATCAAATTCTGTGAAGTTGCGCTTTTACTTAAATTCCTATTAAATAATTTTTCTTTTGCTAATACCGTTGGAAGTGATTCTTTGAGTGGTCCAAACCACTCCCTTTCATGACAGCCAGCTGTCTACAAAAAACTCTGGAAATAAACTAGTCCCTTATAAGATGCAATGGTAAACTGCAAGTACAAAAAAAATACCCCTAAAGAAATAAAGTCATCAAATGGAATTGAATAAGTTCTCCCAGTATCTTGAATAAAAATACAGAGTAAAATGTGTTCTATATTTTAGGTTTTGGTCTTGATTGTTTATTTGTGTTTGTGCTCACATATACCTCAGGC
Source organism: Haliaeetus leucocephalus (assembly GCF_000737465.1). Classification (NCBI taxonomy): domain Eukaryota; kingdom Metazoa; phylum Chordata; class Aves; order Accipitriformes; family Accipitridae; genus Haliaeetus; species Haliaeetus leucocephalus. Next base: position 4,535,617 of record NW_010972665.1, read on the forward strand.
CAATTTCTGATTGCATAGCTAGTAGCATAGGACTCTGGTTTTGGGTGATTTCCAGCCTTGATACTTAAATTGGAACAAGAAGTATGGCTCTAAGTTTGTCATTTTTAATGCTGAAGGTGTCAGGAAAACATGCAAAAGATCAACATGCCACTTTTCTTAAGACAGTTTCACATAGAAGACATGTAGTGCTAAAAGCAGCAATGGAACATGTTTTCAAGCTACTGATAAAAAGTCAGCATTTAACATAAGCAAATGGACAGAAGGTCTTTTTAAGAAAAAATAATCAAAATAATATTATTGCAGAACTAAACAAGGCAGTAGCAACTGAGCCACTTCAACTTTTCTCTGTGAAAGACTTGATTGGGAAGTGCAGTTTCTTGTCTTTTCCTTCCCTCCCCCCACCCAAATAATTACTCTGTAGACCAGAACTGACTCACAGTAAAATATCTCTTAACTAAATGTCGTGGTTTAACCCCAGCCAGCAACAAAGCCCCCCCCACCCGCTCACTCGCTCCCCCCCATCCAGTGGGATGGGGGAGAAAATCAGGAAAAGAAGTAAAACTCCTGGGTTGAGATAAGAACGATTTAATAGAACAGAAAAGAAGAGACTAACAATGATAATGATAACACTAATAAAATGACAACAGTAGTAATAAAAGGATTGAAATGTACAAATGATGCGCAGGGCAATTGCTCACCCCCCTCCGACCGACACCCAGCCAGTCCCCCAAGCGGCGAATCCCTCCCGCCCCCACTTCCCAGTTCCTAAACTAGATGGGACGTCACATGGTATGGAATACACTGTTGGCCAGTTTGGGTCAGGTGCCCTGGCTGGGCATGAGAAGCTGAAAAATCCTTGACTGTAGTCTAAACACTACTGAGCAACAACTGAAAACATCAGTGTTATCAACATTCTTCACATACTGAACTCAAAACATAGCACTGTACCAGCTACTAGGAAGACAGTTAACTACATCCCAGCTGAAACCAGGACACTAAAGTAAGCAATCAAGGACACAAATTCTGTTTTCAGTTTAACCCAAACTAGTTCCACAGTCTCACTGGGATTCTCAAAATTTTTAAATGGGATTTAAATCACTTTAGCTGTTAGTTTATAAGTACATGAATTCTAACAAGGAAACTAATCAAAATCACACAGGAGATACCTTTTACTGCAGTGAACTCCACAGAAAACCCTTGGCAATTAAGTATGCTTTGACAAAGCTTTAAAATAATCACATTCAAATACAGTGAAAACTACAAAGCTTTTTCAGTGGAACTTTAAACCACATATTATCAATATCTGATTTGTAGCTCTATTTGATTCATAACTGTTCACATGTTTGAAAGATTTCCTAAGTTAATAAGGAAAAAGATCAAGAAAACTAAAAATCTTTATCAGACTGTTGAAAGTATCACAAATCCCACTGCATGGCCAATTCAAACTTGACTTTGCTTTACAGTCCTGACCACTATCTACATTTGTAACACTGTGCTTATTTTCCAAGTTGGCTTCCATTTTTGCTAGCACAATTTTACTTCCAGACAAAATAGGCCTATAGTTTTACCACGTAATATGAAATTACTAAACTCAGTGTTTGTAGCATAGTTGGAAATCACGGTGCCAGAATATTGAAATAGGCTGAGGGGTGGGCTGGAAGTCAGTTTTTCTTTCTGTCTCTGCTTCTCTTTTGCAGTGGGAGTCTACTATTTTACTTCCAAAAGAGAAAACTGGGATTGATTCAGCGCTGATGCAACAAACCAATCAAAAATCCTCCACTAATGCTGGGACACAGTGTTTGTTAAAAAAAAAAGTTCTTTAAAATAAGAATACAGAAAATCATAGAAAACTTACAAGTACTCTGCCAGTTAACGTCTGGGCAGATATCATGACTCCTGCCCAGTCCTTCACGGAGGTCATCCATCCCACTTCTGCTGCCACATTCTCCTCTTTTTCATCTGTTGGTTTGCAGGCCCCATCTACCTGTGTATCTCCACCACCGTTGATCTTCTGGGCCTCCTGCAAAGTAAGTATTTGGGTTAGTCAATGTTTAGCAACTTGACAGTGGAAGTCAGCGTATGGTTGTGGCTACGAAAAAAGCAAATCAGTCTTCCCGGATTTGGGCTAGATGAAATTAAGCACCTACTTGGCCATATCTCTTCAGAAATAATAGAAATAGAAATGTTCTATGACGTACCAGACTAACAACTAGATAATAATACTCTCCTTGACATTACATCTTAAAAACATATATTTGGCATCAGATATGCTATATGTTCCTTCCCTATACACAGCATAATTGCCAAGAGCTATGTATGCAATTATAGAGCTACATACAAATGAGTTTGTCAGACATGCCTGAAGGACCTTTTGATGTATTAATTCAAAACAACATGTACTAGCTGTGAACATAATTTATGTACAATTTTAATTTACTATCACTAGAATTGATTTTGAGTAAACCTTCACTGAGAAGCATGATGTAACAAGACAATAATTATCAAGTGTGAGGGGAACAAAATATACCATAAAGAATCTGCAGGGAGCTGCCATGCTATCAGTGAACCAGTGTTTCAATAAAAGTTTTTAATATATCACAGGAATTCTTCTGTCAGTAAATGGCTCTCATAGAATGGAGAGCTAGAAATTAAAGAGGACCCTCAGCTGCACTAAGCTGACTGATGAGTCACATGCATTGGAATTCATATCGGTCTCTCACAGATGCTGCAGTAAGGATGTTGTGCTCTGTGGCTGCCTGCTGTGTGTTACAGTCATGGATGCTGCACAAAAATCCAGGGAAATGATAGGAAAAGCCAGCCAGGATTGTATAGCGTTTAAAACACATCATATGCAAAGAATCAGACTGTGCCATGAGCATGCCTTTGGTAACAGCATAATACTAATGACTTCCTGAATACTTGGAAAGTTATCCTAAACAAGCATAGGGGAGTGTCATGGCTTAACCCCAGCCAATAGCTAAGCACCACACAGCTGCTCAACTCACTCCCCCTACCCCCACCCAGTGGGATGGGGGAGAAATTCAGGAAAAGAAGTAAAACTCGTGGGTTGAGATAAGAACGGTTTAATAGAACAGAAAAGAAGAAACTAATAATGATCATGATAACACTAATAAAATGACAGCAGTAATAATAAAAGGATTGGAATGTACAAATGATGCGCAGTGCAATTGCTCACCACTCGCCAAACAATGCCCAGTTAGTTCCCGAGCAGTGACTCCCCCCAGGCCAACTCCCCCCAGTTTATATACTGGGCATGACGTCACATGGTACGGAATACCCCGTTGGCCAGTTTGGGTCAGCTGTCCTGGCTGTGTCCCCTCCCAACTTCTTGTGCCCCTCCAGCTTTCTCGCTGGCTGGGCATGAGAAGCTGAAAAATCCTTGACTCTAGTCTAAACACTACTGAGCAACAACTGAAAACATCAGTGTTATCAACATTCTTCACATACTGAACTCAAAACATAGCACTGCACCAGCTACTAGGAAGACAATCAACTCTATCCCAGCTGAAACCAGGACAGGGAAGCAGCAAAATTCAGTGCTGAGGCAAGTACTGAGCACTTGAACTGCACCCAAAGATCTACATTAGTGCTTCAAGCACTCTGCACAGACCAATACCTTTAAAGATCTCGTTTATAGATAACTTGCCTGTAGGCCACTAAGCAGGAAATCAATTGCCATTAATCCCCTTTGGGATATCCGTTACACAAGCAAAGATGTTTGACGCTGGTTCACTGATTATTACTACAGTAGGAATATTACACTACAACAGTCAAAATGCATAGCTGTGAGATGGTCTTGAGGACACAGCTGGACATAAAGGTAATGGCACTTCCTGAGAGCAGTACTGAACTAGTAAGGCTGTTGCACTGAATCTGTCAGCAAAGGACAGTAGAGCAACACTAAAAATGTAATATGGAGACCAACAGTTGTTTTTAGAGAATCTCAGTATTACAACTCAATTAGCTAATCAGATTGTTCCCTGTTAGTCTCCCTCCTGAAATGCGGGCTCTGCCTTCTTACCAGCAATTATAGCACAGTGCATGATGTGGCTATATTGATAGTACCGAATTATTTGGAGTTACAACAGTAATTCAGTACTTCCTAAGCAAATAACCAGAGAAAAGATAAAAGCTACTTTGTATTTGCATAACAGGACGTCATTCCCTGACAAATTTGGATACAGTGAATCAGATGTTTTGCACTGGGCAAGAAAGAGGTATACTGCATTGCACACACACAGAGCACAACCTACAGAAATGAGCTCACTGCTTAGGACAGTGATGTATGGTACAGCGCAAGGCATTTCCAGGAGAGTAACGCTTGGCTAGGGACAATTTCTGACCCATATCATCACCAAGCCATATAGAACAGTCCCAAAGAAATGTCTTGACCACCATCAGTGTTTTGATTATAAACCAGGAAAGAGAAACCTAGCTTCTTTTGGGTTTTTTTGTTGGGGTTTTTTTGAGTGGATGATGTGGCTGTACGTACCAGACATTGTAATAAAACAAAATATTGAGGTTTAGGCATCCTAGACACATCTCTAAGGCCCTGGGGGCAGTCAGAGGCCTCACTGGCCCTGACTCTTCCCCAGGGTCCCCCCCACCCTGCCTGTGGCCCAGGGCGCCATTTCAGCCCAGCCCAGGGCCAGCAGCTCCCCACAGCCCTGTCCTACCCAGCCATGGGCCTCGCTGAGCCAGGCCCCACCAGCCCCGCCAGCCCACAGCTCGTTCCCCTCACCAGGCCAGATCCTTACCCTCACCCACAGGCTGACATCCCAGGCTGGCCCCGGCCTGCCCCCAAAGAGATGCTGATGCCCAGGGCTGGGGGGCTGCCCCCGCCTGCCCCGCTCCCTGGCTGGGGTGGTGGGACAAGGCCCCGGCTGCCAGGCCCGGCCCTGCTGGCCTGGGCATCCCCTGGCCCTTGGGAACCCCCCAGCCCCGCACCGCCCTCACAGCTACTGACCTCCTACAGATTACATGTGCCATTTACTTCTCTCTTCCCACCAGTTCGTCTGCCCTTTGTACCTATTACAGCTCGTCTTTCAGATTGTAAACTCTACACACCAGATTTTACTGCACGGTCCTCCTATGCATAGCACAGTGGTCTTTTATGCTCTGTACAAGTTTATGCTGAATGAAAGTATTAATGTGGTTTTCATAGTAAAGATGGTGTAATTATCTCTTCCTCTCAGATAAGAAACTGAGATGGTGATTAAGTGCCTAACTCAGTCACCAGAGAAGTCATCGGCAGAGTGAGGATGAAGCCACAGACGTTCTTGATTTTTCCACCCAGCAGCCCTTCTCAGGGATGAGAAATCTCAGGGATGCACACCTTGCTAAAAAAATTCATAATTACGGATTTTGGTATAGAAAGTCACAGAACTACAGATCATTAAACAAAAAGAGCTGAATGGAAAAGTCCATTTCATGGTAGTGAACTTGAAAGTATTAAGGTTGGAAAATTCTGTTATTGTTTACATACTCCTTCCTTACCCCCAATGTTTTTGTCAATATATCAAACTGAATTTTAAAGACATGATTATTCATAAGATTATAAAAATGAAATTTCCTAACACTCAATAAAATAGTAAGAAATTTAATTCATGGAAAGAGAAAGGTAGATTTTATATTTTCAAAAGGTTCTAATACCCTACAGTTCTTTTTGCTGTACTGACTTTTGGTTGCCAGTAGACTAGAGCAGTAAGATGTGACAGACTTATTCAGTATCTGATTCTCTTAAAGTATTAAAGTCTGTAATACATTTGAAGGGCTGTATTTCTGCATTTATACCACTTATTTCACCTCTATTAAAATCTCCCACCCATATTATTTCTTAAAAAAAATATAAGTGAAATAATCATCCCCTGCCAAGTATCATTTGGAGCAGAGTCTCATGATCAGCTACATACCGACTAACTCTTGCCATTATTGTAGCTATAATTAATATGGAGATTACTTGCTGTTATGTAATACTTGTATTCAGTTGGGATATTTTATATTTTTCATCTACATGGCCAGCTTCTTAGCTTACTTAATTGGCAGTTAAGTATTAAGAAAAGTTTATTCCCAAGTCATCACACAATTGTGCAGAGACCTCTAAAGGAGATTTAAAGGCTGCTTTCATTTACACTGTGTACAAAGCAGTCCTGTTATTAACTGTATAGTCCTGTTCCATTGCTATTTCTTCACCTCAAAGCATTGAGTAACCAACACCACAACCTGAAAAAGGTGCTTAAAAAAATAACCTGACAGTGACGGTAATTGTTTAATTATTTACAGGCTCAGTATCTACAAGTAAAGTAATACTATCTTTATTCACTCTGCTTACCTTTTGTTTCACAAAGTGTTCATTATTTTAATTACCTGATGACAGGAACATTCAGGTAGATTAAGTGAGAAGCAGAATATTTTGTGAAATATGTATTTCCTGAACTTAATGACAAAATGGAACAGAATGCATAATGAGAAGGGGTGTACAGGAATCCAGGAATCAGGATTCACTGTTCTACCAATGGTTTGACACGGACCTGGACCAGATAATTCAATGATTTGTCTTATACTTTCAACAATAAAAATTGATGTAGATTACACAAGTGCTGGGATGCTTAAACACAATTCTCTTAAGAAAGCAGACTTCAAAAAGGGAAAAGACACTCAAAAACTGTTTTCAGTTTTGAAAATGTAGTCCTGCCTGCTTCACTTTACCTGTCTCTAGAATATCCATACAGACATAGAACTAATGCACAGACACTCCATTCAACCCAGGACTGCACAAAATAAAATCAGAAAATGTTTATGAAAACTTAAAACGTCATCTGAAAATAATTTGCCCTTTTAGAAGCCCTAAAAAACCAGGACACTGTGAGGACAACCTGGTAAGCACTCTCTGAAGTATGGTACTGAAAAAAAAACTTGGTCTCTTGCTAAAATATGTTAGAAAACAGAGGAAACAGGCAGGTAATGTGAGGGCGAAGAACTGGGTTAAAGTCTGGTGAAACAAAGAAAAGGACTTCTGATATCCCTGCTTATCTAACATTGAACTAGTATGAATAGCATGCAAAAATCATGAAGTATCAACTGTAATGAGAATACAGGGCATCGAGTCATGCCCACATCACACAAGAGGAAGCAGTACACTCAATTTAAGCAGATGTTTAAAAACAGTAATACCAATGGAGCAAGCCCAGTACCGGCCTTGGAATTCCATCCTAGAGAACATGAGATAAGAAAGGGCATGCCAGAATGGCAGTTGCAACTGGTTTGAAGGCAAGTGCTGCTTTAGATAATGATGCCAGCAACTTGCAATTTTATGTCTATTAACTGCCCTCAATTAACAGCATTGCATTCCTAGAGCCTGCATTTTAAGAAATGTTTTATATCAGATCAACAACACTTTCATACTGGCCACTCCCATACACTGGAAATCCACATTCATGTTCCTTTCCTTTTCATTCATTTGCTTCCCCAAAGCCACCAACAGATGCTACGTGAAGAGGGATAATTTTGCATATAAGACTATTTCTCCTTTCTGTTAGGCAGACCTCTAAAACACTGAGTTTAAAGTTATTAGACTTCTATCAGTAATTCAATTACATGCCTGTAGATACATTTTCTCACCATTTTGATAACTCCGAACAGAGGCCTTAAATTTTTATAAAACCATAATATCATGCTGCATTCTCAGCAGCTGGGCAACATACAGTGTATGTCAAGACATCAGGTACCTCCTGAATATGTTGCCACAGTAGATGTTCTCCAACAGATACAGTCACCATCAGTAGTCTTCATCTTAATAGTTACTAAGTACCAGTTCATCCAGTGCTACAAACAAGCAAAACAAAAAAACCTGAAGCAGTTCACCTGTTCTGTTTAGCAAACACAGGATTTCACTGAAATATTAATAAAGAGGGCAGATGGGAATGTGAGAAATAAATAGCTGTATGGAGACTTAGAAAACTCTTTGAAAAGAGTCAGTCTTACAGGAAAGAGAAAGCAAAGGCTAAACCAACTAAATGTGAGCTAAGAGATACTCCCTATAAACTGGCCTATCCACTGCATTTCTTTCAATATTAAGGTCTTAGTCAACATTAGGTTACATTGGTGTCAGTTACCATATTGCAGCTATGGTTTGGCTAGTTTCAAAGGATTAATTATTGATACCCAGAAAAACATTATTCCTCTCACTGAGTAAAAGGAAACAGAATGATCAGTGGAAAACATGGCTGATGAGATAGCCAAGCATTTTTCTCTCATAAAATATTCACAAGCTATGTAATTTGGTGTTTGCAAATTTGGCAGGTTAAGAAAAATTAAGTCCAAAATAGATTCCAAAACTTTTCTTATTACTTTAAGAGATGGTAAACTCCTGTGAAACAACTATTGTTTTTGCTTTCTACATTCCTGCAGAAATTCTGAGAAGCTCCTTGCCAGTCATTACTTACAACTAGAACCTTACTTCCTGTGCTGGAAAAAAAAAAAAAAAAAAAAAAATCTTTCACTGTGAAGAGACTAGGTTCCAAGACCAATACATTTTCTCTTTTTCCAGTGACCAGCTTCTCTGTTGCACTTGTGCGTACATTCAGTAACCCTGAAAGACTTTTTTTTTCTGTGCCCTTCATATTCCTGGTATGGGTTACTTGTATAAAACCCCCTTTTCATGTCATTGTTTTGACTGACAAAAATTGCTGCAGTAGAGGAATTAATTCTAAAACCTTGACCTGAGAGGAAAGGGAAACTAGATTAGTAAAATACAGTGTTCCAGCCATGATCCCACAAACAGCATAACAGTCTGTCAAATGAAAGGTTCCTGGGTATGGTTCTCACTTAAGAACATGAAACAGCAGACACCTACATTATCTGAAATCTGAAGAAAATACAAAAAGACTCAGTTCAAAGTTTAAAAATTTCTACATGTTAATGGAGATGTTATGATGTAACACCTCCATTCGTGGAAAGCAGTATTTCTGAATAACTGGAAAGCTGGCTGAGTGATTTCCATACTAGCCTAAGAATTGGGAGACATGCTGAAGTCTCTGTTCTGCCACCAAATTTTTGAAGTCCTCAGTCACATTATCTAGTCTCTTCATGTCTTCATCCCACAGATATAGAACAAGAGTAACAGTAACTTCTGTTGCATAGGGATCTTATAAAGATAAATATATTTAGGATTTTAAGTGTTTCAGTATTACACAAATGGCAGACAATGCAGGCATAGCGTAGGGAATCATAAAGTAAGACACACTAAAAACATACTGGTAAAGATTGTTAGACTAATTATACAAGACAATTAAACATATAAGACAGAAGTGTAAAAGGGAAAGAATGAACAATTCCAGGCATTATAGTGAAATGAAAAAGCAGAGTCTTAATAATGATGCCAGGAAGTAAAAATAGATGATAAAACCAGTGCCCACTGAAGTTATAGAAGAGTAAATAGGGGAGGAATATAGAAGGATTGCACAATGTGAGAATCCAACAACAATTTTTTAAAAATTGCACTTAATGAAAGAGATTGTCAGAAGGAGAGCGTGATTCTCACAACTAAAAATCTGCAATAAAAACAAAGTCATTACAAACTTAACATGCATTCAAATGGACAAATGGGGTGGTTTTTAAAACCCTTATGATTCTTGGTTCAAGTTAGTAACTGTTTATAACAATACATAAGCTTTGACTATAAATTCAGAAGTTTGTGTGAATAATTTCATTTATATTTATTCATAAAAATAAACCCTTAAGTTTTCCTTTGTTACTTCTAATTGTGTATCAGACCACATTTATAGAAATAACTAACTAGTGAACTTGTACATAACAAGTTAACTTACTGTCTGCAATACATAAATTAATAAAAACAGGACAACTCAGTGATGTACAGCTTAGGATTTTTCACTGAAAATATTTCACAAATTGTCAAACTAACATCTAGCCCACAGCCATAAAGTTATTTTCCTTATCTATAGTCAATAGAGCATTTCTTATTAATTTCCTTTATGAAGACCACATTATTATGACCTTAAAATATTTCCTAAAGACCCTGTTCAATTACAAAGTAGCAGACAAAAGGGCAAAACAAGCATTTCATTTTATTAATAGGGACACTAAGTTTAAATCAAAGGAGACATGTCATTATTCTTTGGTCCCAATAATACCGTAGGAGTATATATATTAGGCAAATTAGACAATTACTATGTAAAACAGAATATTAGTCTTTAACTGCCCTTTCTGTGGTTCAAGCATGAGATCATTCTTTCAAAATGTATTTTAAAAAATTTTAGAGTAGGCATGCCAGATCACTAACCTTAAATATGATGGAAACTAAAACTGTAAAAAATATATGAAGCAATACCAGATGGGGCTGATGAAAACTATAGAAAGTGAAGGGATCTTTAATGAAAAAGCACACAGAAGGGTAGAAAGGTACGTGTATTTTCTGTTATCCTCCCATTTTATTTCCTCCCACCTAACAGAAAGCAAATCAAAGAAAGCATACCATTGAAAATAAAATTGATACAGACATCATCATGAAATAAACACTGCCAGATTACCTACATCATATTGACTAATTAATCCGGGAGAAATTTCTTTCTGTTACAGATGATAAAACATTTTAAGTATCAGTAATTCAACAAAAACTTGTAACAAGCAATAAAAACCACACTTCACTTACTGTCTTCATACTTAGCTCATTTTTGTGATGCTATACGATTCATTGCAATCCAAAAGTATCAAATGCTTCATGAATGTGAGAAAAAGGTCTTAATAAATGAGAAAAAAGTAATAAACAGTGGGGAAATTGCCTAACTTGTTTATCTGAATTACAGGAAGTACTTTAGCTGATTGCTTATAATTTTGTTGTTGTTGTTTTTGTTAAGTAATACCCAACTCCAATTCAAGTTTTTCAGTCATCACCTCTTGGCATTTTTTTTTTACTACTGTGAAAGAATGAAAAATACATTGAAAAATAACGCATTTGATTTTGCCTAATTTTAAGAGAAGCATTACCAATAAATCTTTTATGATTTATATGATCTAAATTATGACAGTAGCTTTTACAAAATAATTATGTTGTAGAAGCTGAAATAAGAAAACTGCTGAAAAAATATTCTCTGCCAAGAATATTCAACATTAAAATAGTTAATTAAAAGGTTCCAAAAGTAGGAGGTTTATTTCACTAAAAGATACATACAAATACAAGGTACAAAATAAGTATCTAACTGCTTTGTCAGTGAAATTAAACTTGGCAGTATCTTTTCAGTTGCATACTTTTCTCCACCCTGCTCAATTACAGAAGATGCTTTTATCTATTAGCAAACAGTATGCTTTCTTTCATTATATTAACTTCATACTACTTTCTCGCTTGTGGTATCAGAGGTATCTGAGAGAAAGAGATGCAGACTGGATTGCAGAAGGAAATTCTTCCCCTCTTCTGCATATTACAGAATAGTGATGCAGCTAGCACCAGTGACTAAAACTGGTACTCAAAACCACCTCTCTGATGCCCCAAAATCACAAGGACTCCATGGATTAGGAAAGGCATTACATAGCTTAATGGACAGAGTCTCTGTAAAGCACAAGGTACCATAACTACTCCAAAACCAGGATCTTGGTCCTTGCATAAAGGAATTAACTACTCACTTCCTTGAATGGCAAAACTCCCTAGAAAGCTTGGTGACAGGAATTTCAGGCCTTCATTTGATCAAAATAAAACATTTTCAAGTAAGAGGAATGGACTAAAACACTTGTGGCTTCTATTTTACGTGAAAGAGCAAATTATTAATATTGTGTGGGAGTACAGGCAACCTTCCTCAATGCTGAGGCTGTCAAACAGGATTTATTTGCATTTACATTTTTACAAAGACATTTATGATTTTTCAGAAGGTTTTAGAGGTGACAGGATAAAAGATGAAGGAGGGACGCAGCGGGACAAAAATAACTGAGAGTCACAAATATAACTATTTGGTAATACCATAAAACACATGGATCAATGATGATTTGAAGAATGCCAGAGAATTGTTCTATTCCCTGCCAAATTGGACGAACGAGTCATCTCTAAGGCCTTTTTTGATTCAAGGGCGATACATAATATTTATATTTGTTGTATGAAAATTGTAAAGGAACTCACAATGAATTAAAGGCAGCTCTCTGTAGGATATAAAGCCATATCTAAGCCTTTAACGATGTAGGAAATTAAGTTCCAGTGTGCAGCACGTAAATATTTGAAGAGCAGCAGGTCAGCCAATAAGTAATTAAAAATATTTAATAGCACACAACACTTCTCACCTCAGCGATTACAGAGTCTAATGCAGCTTTCAGACTGGAAGAACTTTGCAGGGGGCGGGAAGAGAGAGTCAGAGAGCACACAAAGGTGCAGGAATCTGGAGGAAAGATATACAGCTCTAATTTTCAAGAATACTGAAAATGTACATTTAGTTGTAAAGTAACAATTTTAATGATTACTTTGAAATAATTATATTAAACTAAATATTTCCCCTTAAAGGACCAGTTATGTCACATTGTAAGAAATGTACAAGTGCTATTATTTAATCAAGTAGCTATGACCTCATTCATTACCCACTGCTATGGAAACAATTTTGTGTAATCTGAATCTCATGACTCCCTTGCATAAATGATTAAGTAGACAAAAATTTTTAAACCTAAAAGAAGAAAATTTCCTCGTAGATAAATTTGTTTTAGGTAACATACATTATTTTGGTTGACTTCCCAGACACTAAATATCAGCATCCAAATTATCCAAAGTCATTACTTGTACACTACAAATACAGCAGCTGGTACACTTATGATGCAAAGAAACAGACACAGTTCCTGCAAATTCAGAGATACTGACTGAAATCTAAGGCAGAGAAGAGAGGAAAGCTAAATTTTTTACTTGCATGCTATAGCGCCATTAATTTTTATTTATGCCATATAGAATGAGAACAAGCTCAGTGAGTTCTCTTTGACTTTCTTAACCTCATGTTTTTAAATAGCAGGAATAACTTTAACTGGCACAGAGATCATCTTCTCCTCTTGTGGATGTACTAGTGATGCACTGCCAGGAATTGATGCATGACTGTGACATTGAACATAGCCTTTGCAAGTAATCAGAAGTTGGACTACTGGAAAATAAAGATACATGGTATCCATTCTTGATTCTCATAACACTAAGAATTATATCTAAGTCTTCTTTGCTTATGGCAGGACTGAATCTGCCTGTACCAAAACTTGTAGGTGAAGTTCCTCTTCTGACAGGTCATTTTCTAAATGAGAACAGCAACTTTTTGAAGTTCCTCAGAGAGCCTGAATTGTTAGAAGCAGCCCTGGCAGTTGCATTAGTAGCAGAGGGCAGGTGAGGTGCTTAAAGACAGACATTGCTCCATCTCATGAGTCTGCAGTTTATTACTTCCAGATTTGTTAAACCAGCAAATACTGCATATGTCACAAAAACATGTTACCTCTGAGTACTCACTCTGTCTATAAATTATGCACGACAGAGCAAGCAGTTATTCTCCACTGATCAGGAAAGATAAGGAACAGAGGTGAAAGAATAGGTCAATTTAAATGTTTAGCTCTAAGATTAAATAATAGTAAGAAAGAAACTAAAAGAATAACAATTATTAAATCATTACAGAATATTGAGTTTTAATTTGCTCAGCCTTTAGGGGAGCAGAAGAAGTTGACAATGATCAGTAATAAAGTTAATGCTACTACAAAAATGTCAATCTTGAAAAGAGGTGGAAATCAACCATGACCTTTGTTTACATCTTGCGATTTTGTGGTTATCTGGTAACTCTATTACAGAGCCTAGAACTCCAGTTTTTTTCTTTTAAATTTTATATAAATTATTCTGGTAAAGAGTTTGCAGCAGCAAAAAGATCAAACAGCTCATCAAAGAAGGTTGTCACACTTTACACTATTCACAAGCTGTGTTTCACAGAACCTACTCATCAACTTGAAGCTTTAGAGTCTTTCTCCATTTATAGTGCTGCATAATTACCTCACACAGCTTCCCAAGGTGCAGGTGCCCCCCATAATTTATCTCTGAATGAGATTCATTGACAATCCCATCCAAGTACCACATGAAGTTAAAAATTTTACCTTTACTACTTCTTAAAAGAAAAAAAGGGCTTAATTAAGCCCTAATAGAGAAAAAGCAAGTAATGATTCATACATCAGTAATTCACATCTTCCAAATATCTGATTCTAGTTTATTCAGTAACAAGACATTGAAGTAACACATATAACTACAGGATGCATTTGAGGAATGCACTTTGAGAAATAAATATATCTCTGTATTTCAGATTCAACTCATGGAAATCAGAAAAAAAAAAAGCATGAACTGTAAGATCGGCTTTTTTTTCTAGTTTAAAAGTGTGACATTTATCTTCACAAACTAGTTTAGCAAGGGAAATGGGATTTACAGGTTACAAAGGCAGAAATTATATGTAACATGATTCCCATTTTGTCTGCAGATACACCCCTCTGAGAAGAGTATTCAAGGATATTTTTCTTCCTGATCACTCTCCGAATCCTCACTGTCACCATGGGATGCACTGTGCATAATTCAAGTGCTTGATTTTATTAATGCTTGTAAAGTGAAGTATAATACTTAAGTACTTTTACTTTCAATTACTGATGATGTCCACATTGGCAACCATTACTGCCTTGTTTTACTAGCTAAAAGCATGTAGTGGTCCTCACCCTAGGTTGCAAAAGTTTTCCACTGAATAAAATTAACTTCCTGTGAAGAAGGAAGCTTCTTCCTTAACACTAAGTCATATATCAGATTTTTGTACTGTGCTGTTTTAATAAAACTTGACTTCAAATCTATTTTAGAGGGCACTCTGTGGAAACAAAGTCTCCTTGTTATTGATTGGATCAATAGAAAGAGCTGTAAAAATTCAAATGAAAAAATGTTACCTTAATTCAGTTTTCATTTTTTTCAGTATTCAAAAATGATAAAACAATTCTATTTCCTCTAAAAAACCTACCACTATTACCATATGAATTTAAGCTGGAATCACTCAGTTCCACAGAAATCTTTTCCTGTACTGATTTCTGCTCATGCAGATAACCACAGGAGCAACAGAAAGCTATAAACTAAGCAAACTTTCCAAATTCTACTTCCATTTCTATAAAGCAAAGAGTGTTTTACATGATGTTCCAAGCAATTACCCAAAACAGAGGCTGGTGTAACACCCAGCAAATCAGTAATTAGGCTATTTTCCTTTCTATCGGCTTTTTTCCTAAAGCTATTACCTTTGTCCATCATATGCACCAACAAACCTACAAATCTTCAGTGCTTCCACAGGTCAGAAAGTGATCTGTGAGCTGCTATTTCAGTACACACCACCTCATTAATTCTCCTGCTCTATGATGTCCAGCAACATCTTTGTAGGTATGGTGCTAAATGCAGTTTCCCTCTTGTCTCTCAACAAATTTATGAGAACAGATAGAATTCCAACAGAAAGGGGGAGAAAATGACCAGGCCCTCACACTCCCACCTCTCAGAACTCTACTCTCACCAGAAAGGTCCTGGGCATGTTTCCCATTAGGATCAGATACAGCAGCTGTCAGCATATGAAAGCAAACCCTGTGAAGGTCTGTAGTGTCTTTTTTTAAACATAATACCGGTCAGAAGAGGGAAAAAAGGAGCCCGAATTTTTCTACTAGCCATCTCTCTGGATACTACCACCTCTGTAGGAATTATAACATAGAAAAAGAGATTGTAAATGCTGTGAAGCACCATGGGAAACTAAGTTCACAATGATACCACTTTGTCCAACGCTATGGAAGTACAGGGATAAAGCTAGCAGCTCCTCTGACTGAGTTTGGGTTGACGGTAAATTAAGTATGAATCAACAGTGTGCCCTGGCAGCCAAAGGGCCAACCGTGTCCTGGGGTGCATCAAGCACAGCATAGCTTGCCAGTCGAGGGAGGTGATTGTCCCAACTCTACATTGCACTGGCACGGCCCCACCTCGAGTACTGTGTGCAGTTTTGGGCACCTCAATACAAGAAGGACATCAAACTATTCAAGCGTGTCCAGAGGAGGGCAACCAAGACGGTGAAAGGTCTCGAGGGCAAGACTTACAAGGAGCTGCTGAGGTCACTTGGTTTGTTCAGCTTGGAGAAGAGAAGGCTGAGGGGTGCCCTCATTGCAGTCTACAACTTCCTCGTGGGCGGGGTGGGGGGGCGGGGAGTGGAGCGGGAGGTGCTGATCTCCTCTCTCTGGTGACCAGCAATAGGACACGATGAAATGGAATGAAGCTGCATCAGGGGCAGTTCAGATTGGATATTAGGAAAAGGTTCTTCACTGAGAGTGTGGTCAGTCACTGGAACAGGCTCCCCAGGGAAGTGGTCACGGCACCAAGCCTGTCGGAGTTCAAGAAGCATCTGGACGATGCTCTTAGTCATATGATTTAGTATTAGGTAGTCCTGCGAGGAGCAGGGAGTTGGACTTGATCCTTATGGGTCCCTTCCAACTTGAGATACTCTACAATTCTATGACTAATCCCCTAACCTTCAGTCTAAACCTGCTTTTCTAAACCTAACCTTTCTTGAACCTTTCTAATCCTGCTCTCTTTATATACACATGACCTCTGACCCTGTTAAGATGTTTATCTTAACAAAGTAGGGATTGGAAAAGAAGACTCTGAGCTTCCAATTAGTTCAGTAGGTGTCTAGTGCCAAAAATAATATGCTAAGAGACAAGATTTATGATCTAAGCCATTTATTCAGGAGATGGGGAGGTAACATCCTTCTTATTTCTGTACTTTTTATTTGCTTGATTTGGTGATGGGGTTTTTTGAGGTTTTCTCTCCCCCTCCTTCAACACATAAGAGTTTGTCATTTGGTGTCTGCAAGTTTGGCTCAGAGTGTCAACTTTCTTTCTGAGCATCTTCTACTATTGCCATTGAGTGTGGTGACACCGAGTACTGAAAAGATGAACAGCAGCAGCACACATCCTTCTGGATGAAACTCTGCCAGTCTTCTGGGGTGACAGCAGATGTTTTTGTTATTCCTCATGTCTTGCAGGAGCCAATACTAACCCAGGCAAGGAGCCAAAAACTGAAAGCAAGACTGACAGCAATAATATTATGGTCCAATGGGCACTGAGGTCACTGTTTATCTAAATAAGGCATTCACAGGACGATACATGCCAAATTACGGAAATGGTTACACAGTCTTTCAGCTTGCTGGAAAGATTTTTCTTTTTTTTGCTAGAAAAAAATAAAAATACAATTGTAATAAAAAGATACCATTAGGCAGGGTCTAAACCCAGCAGCATGTTTGGCAAGGCTACTGCAACTGGGACACTGTAATAATAAAAGCTACTAAATACAGTAAACAGACTCTGGAAGGAGAATGAAAGTTGCATTGTTTTGACTGTTTAATTGTAAAAGCAAGCATATGGGAATTACTGAAACAAATATGCAGACACAGTTTGCTCATGTACAGTTTATAGGAATTAGGGAGAAAACTGATTTTCTGAAAATTAAATAAATTTAAATTTAGATTTTTATCAGAATGGAATGTGCTTGGAGTCTGCTTCATTATTACTTCTGAAAAAAAAATCTGGTTTGCTTAGTAAATTTAGACATAAAATTTAATAATTTCATAGTAAACTCAGGCCTCATATTGACAGGCAAGATATCCTCTAGGTTAGCGAGGCCAGAATTCAAATTCTGTCATAAAAGGAAACTTGAACGGTACAGGGATTCCTACAGGTTGGTAGTCACATATTTTTAGTTTATGTGGTGAAGTTATCTTTTTCTGAAGATAGATTTAATATCAGCCCTGAACTTTTTTTTTTAATATATTTTGAAATAATGACAATTCCAGGAAGAAATTAAACCTAAAATTGAAATCTTTTATTTACACCCAATATAATGGCTATTTTAATTTATATAGAAAATAAATTATGCATCATATTCTTAGTGGTTCTAAGGGACAAATTGAAGAAAGTTTCATTCACTGTGACATTTTTTCAAGCCACGAAAGCTTCTATGCCAATAGGTTTCCAGCAGATAATCAAACAATTTTATTCTAAAAGCAAACTGAAGCACATCTACGTTTTTTTTGTTGTTTTTAAAAAAAGGCCACATACAGCTTTCATTTTCATATGGTGTTTTCCAAATATTCTATTCAGTTCAGCTTAACCTTCGTTTTCAAAGGTACTTAAAAAAACCCTTTAAGACAGGCTCAAATATGGCTAGAAGAATGGAGGGATATAGAATTAATCAATCCCCACAAATTTATGTTAGAGGTAGGGCAAGCTTCCCATCGCAAGTGGAATTTATAACTACATTACATGACTCACTTCACCTTGTATGAAGAGGAGTATCAGAAGTGTGAATACAAATATTTTTCCTGGCTACCAAATTAGTGCAAAGGCAATTTACTGATATGATACTAACACTTAACGGATATGAAGAGAACGGCCAACTTCTTGCAAAGAGTTTAGAGACCTTTTAACAATTAATTCTAGGTTATTAGAATACAGATTTGAGTCTGCTTCCTGACATCTTAGACACAGAGCATCCCAGTGATGGTAGCATCAGTGGCTTGCTGTGCTCCAGACCCTGGAGTGACCCTGAGCTCAGAAGAATGCTTTCACTACTCAGAGACCTAGCAACAGTGATATTTAGTAAAATGCTCATCAGTCACCAAAAAAACGCCACATTTTTTAAAATGTATGATTTTCTGCTGTGCTCTGCACTCCCTGTAATCAGCAAGTTCTGCTGGAATCCAAGTGGGGGAAATTTTTCATCAGCATAGGCACATCGATTATATGAATGTCAGCCCTGTTGGAAACCAGACTCAAACTGTTGTTATGTAGGCTGTTTATGAGATGACTGGAGCAAAACAGTAGAAAAGTATAAAAATAAATGGAATACTTCATAGAAAAAGTAAGGTTAGAACTACACACAACTTGCATACAAGTCCCAGGTCACTGTAACAAAACTGTTCCCTCCCTCATTCCTTCAGTGGGAGTTTGGGGTTGTGTCTTTGTTTTTACAATCAACTCACTCTCTCACATACACACACACACTCTCTCTGCAGGTATTTTTTGAAAATCCTGATAAATTAACTATGTTTGATAACACTCTCACCCACTGAAATTCAATCACCTTTGCTGCTAACCACAGATATAGTGCACAAACCTGACAAAAGACATCTAGTTGATGCTATTGCCAGTAGAACAGATCATGATAGACCATTACATCAACAAAAGCAAAACACTTCTACAAAAATTGCCTTGTGAATTCTATCAAACCTGAAGTTAATAAAACACCAGTTCTGTATTTGGCAACTGATGACTAAACAAACATGAAGTGACTGATTTTCAGAAGATATTCCTACTGAATCAAAGTCTTGCTAAGAGTGCTTATACCAAAGAACTTCCCCCCCCCCCCCAATATCATGATACTCTCTAGGATGAAGACAGATTCTAGCCTAGACTTACACACTAGATACTAGAACCGAGTTCCTTGAGAGACCGTAAAGCTGTTTGAGGGTCTCTCCAATTACTGGCATACATTAATATCCATGTTGGGACAAAACTATCTCAGAACACAATTTTACTCATGTTATCAGTATTTTTGTCCAAATATATTCAGACATACGAACAATGTTACCTCTGATAACTCTGAATCTTTCACAAACTCCTCTGAATCTATAAAACCTGCAGAGGTCTCTGAAGAACTGAATACAGCTTCCTGAAAAAAATGAAGGCTTTCACTTTTATGAAAGCATGCATACTTATCTCTAGAGCACAGTGTCAATACTTCCTCCTCTTCCTATGTCTCTTTGCAATCAAAATGTAGCTTGTTAAAATATCAACTTTCTTTACAATATGATGATACAGCATTGCCATCAGATGACTTCCAGGTGGTCTAATCAAAACTAAAATCCTGATTATTAGAATATACAGGGTAGCAACCTACTTATTGGCACAACAAAAACAGGAGGTTTTTTGTTGGTTGGGTTAGTTTTGGTTTTTTTAAACTAAAGAAATTCCAAGACAGTGACATAGGCAGTAAAGGTATATTGATTCATAAGAACTAAGGATCTGGGCCAGCAAGTATAAAGACACGTTCCCTCCAGGACAGGACAAAGCATATGGCTCTACAAATGACTCCATATGACTTCCATATGGCTTTCTAAATTATCTTTTCCTTACCTATGTTGTATTTGATCCAACATCTGCTTTCTTTCCACCATCCATATTATATTATACTCCAAACCCACTCACAACTAATATTTAACAGTACTATATAAGCATAACCTGAAAAGGATTTTCCTATGGGCTACACATAAAATTAGTAAAATCGTAGTCAGTCTTCAATAGCAGAAAGAGATATTGTACAACCTCACATGATTCATCGCAAGACATTCACTAGATTTATAGATATACTAAGGGTAAAATATACACCTGAGCTCTACCACAGGAAAATCAGTAGTGCTCTGATTTACTACTACTTTGCACAGAAACCATTATACACATAGTGGCATTTTGACTTCTTCCACCATGCTGTGAAGAGCAACTGAGAACTATTTACTCTGCTGACTGCTTAGCCCTCTACACTGGATAAAAGGAACTGACATCAAGCCATATAGAAAGCTTGCATCACTTAGTTTGTTCAGTTTTAATATTTCACAAAGAAATTGGCATATTCTTTCTCTGGTGTTTCCAGAGCCAAAATAATTCAAATTAGTAAGTACCCACTGGTTTATGGCCACAGATCAGTCATTAAGCTCACTTAGTTCTATGGATTCAGTCTGGGAACACAAATGTATCTACAAATTATAAAAGTAAACCCTGTAGTTCTGGCAACCAGTGCTATGCAATGTCCACGAGCCTATGTTACTTCTACAGGATGAATGTAAATGAAGTGTCTTTGGGTTTGTATATACGTGTTTAAGAATTCTGTGACTAAATCCAGATCCAGAGATATCTCAGTTCCAAAGGACAGAAAAGAAAAAGATTACTGAAGACAGAGTCAGCTACTTATTACACATAGCACCTATTTAAAATACTGAAATAATAATTTTACTCTAAACTGTATAGAAGACTTCCACAAGTCTCACGACCAAATTTCATTAAACATAACTTGGCAGGTTTGTCATTTCTCAACTCAAGGGCTGACAGATTGCTATTCTTGCAAACAAGAATAAATAATTTGAGTTAACACTTTGAAGGAAGACTTACTGGGCTTTCCTAAGGGGCTGGGGATTTTACTTTAAATAAACAAATAGATGCCTCTACATAGGTCACAAATGAAGCTATAGCAGTCCAACACTAGCTACCACCTGTAACTAATGAAACAAAACTTTAAAAAAAATAAAAATATTTAAATGTATGTATTGTAGAAAGATACTTCTAATTTCATAAAATGCAAACAAAGAACTTGCAGAGTGTAGCCTCTATGACACACTACTTTGTATAAATATCCTTATTGCCTAATGTGAATATTCTAAAATTTACAGACAGGATAAGCTGTTGACTACAGTATTGGTTTGCTCTCTCAAAATGACAAAGAAACACTTGTACACAAGGTTTTAATTCAAAGACAGTGTTCTGAACTGGACTTCCTTCAGATCAAGTCCATTTTTTTTTAAGCTAGAAAATACAAAATTCAAATTCATAATTTAAGCCCAACTTTAAGTCAGATTGATTCTTTTGCTAATAGTCAAAACAGCCTTAGCAACTAATTGAAAGTTATGAAAGGGTAAGGGCTACAAATTGTTGCACTCATAATTTCTCAGTGGAAGTACTGAGTTAGTTGCATGACTTCACTTTTGCTTGTGTATTCACCTTTACTTCACCCATCATGCGTCAAGTTAGCCTCAGGAGAGAAATTATGGAATAAATGGAAAGAAAATTATCTATTTTTCTGCCCTTGAAATTTGCTGCCTATGTCAGTCTTCGAACACGTTAACAGGGAAGACCAAGAAAGATAACTTATTCAGTGTAGTAGTGCTTGTTCTGGGAATAAACCAAGAACTTTATTCCACAAGGATATTAATTCAAGTAATAGGGAAAAAGTAATTTATTCCTAAAAGTAATAGGAAATCTTTATAAACAATAACTTAGTTGGCACTCTCAGAATTTCCTGGGACATGGATTAATAGTGAAAATTACTTTTTGTACACTGTCTATGTTCAAGTGTACCAAGAAACAGTTTTGAAAAGTCAGTATCATTCTTCTACACAGCAAGCTTAGATTGCAAGGAATCTATTAAACAGCTTCAGCAAATACCAAGATCTCTCCTGCACAAGGGTTTTTTTGAGTTTGGATCAGTTCAAGTACAGGTTAATGCATGTAGAAGGATCCATTCATTTAAGTAGGTAGCAATACCCATTTAAAGCATTACTGAAGTTTGAAACATTTATCTCGGTGTCTTTTAATGGAACTCTAAGATGACATATAACAAGACAAAATTCAGCTACTGATAATTATTGAACAAAAAAAGCTATGGTTTTGCAAGTGCAAGGAAGTTAAACATGCTACCATGGTCAAATTCAAATGCAGAAATTTTTATTTTGCCTATTAAAGTCCACTCAGCAATAAAGTAAATTGTCTATTCCCCAGAGCTATTTTGTCTTACAAATATAAACGTAGTGGTGTCTTCTGTTGTAGGCTTGAAGTCACTGTGGCTATTCTTTTAAGTAAAGCATTCTCTTTCTCTAGTAGATTTTACACATTATCGAAAGTCTGAATATACTTAACAGAGAAATGTCTACTACTCTGGGGAGAACAGAGGTCTGTGCATTGCAACAATAGTATAAATAGGAGGTTATTTTCTCATTCAAAACACTACAAGTGTTTTCGCACATTTTAACAAGTACCATTCCCTTTATGTCATCTCACATTTTGAATATGAGTACTAGAGATGACATCAATAATTTTCACTGTTATCAGTATGCTGGATTTACTGCTAGGTACAAGTTAAAAACATTACAGTACATATGCCAATAATGTTTGATTATTATTTCTGGATTTCCCAATGCTAATTTGTTTTTTGGTTTTGGTTCTTTTTTGTTGTTAAGGCAGCAAAGTACGGTGACAGGATGAGAAGGTTTATTTTACAGCATGCTTTCTGGGTACAAATAAACTGACAAAAGAATATCGGCATCATTAGGGGATAAAGGAAAGATGAGTTAAGGATTGATACCTCTCCTCTTTCTCTAGCAGAAGAAAAAGGACACTTCTTTTTTTTTAGCTTGAGTAAATCTGTTCCCCTCTTAACTCCAGTACCCATGACTCTCCTTATATTTTGACTATTGTGCTGTAACTTGTCCTCCACTTTCCAGTAATTTAAAACTACCATCTATGGTTCATTTCTTATATCAACTGTATTGCTAATTTACATTCTAGAACCTTATAGACATTTCTACCATGCAATATTAATGTCAAGTGATCAATTATGTAAGCATAAGACCCTTTATGATTATTCCATACGAATATTTAAAGCTGGTTTTACCACAAATACATATATATAATTTTGAAATTAAAAAAGAACAAAAAACATATTCCAAAACCTCCTATAAGCTTCTAAATAGTAATGATCTATTATTAACAAGATTTACATGTTTCACCTAAAACTTTCTCCTCACTATAGCAGGGCTGCAAATAGGAGAACTAGTTTTACCATCATTTTTTTGACAACACTGAGAAAATTACAGTAGGTTTGCCTATTTATACTTGTTTCTAGCATGAAAATACAGCTGGTTTATGTTTAAAAAGTGATGAACAAATCATTTCAGAAGAGAAATGATGGTGCAGTCAAAACAGGTAACAACTTAAGGGTTATGTTTCATTCAACTAGTCACGAGCAGAGCAAACAAAACAGCCAGCACCAGCCAAAAAAAATGAAATCCAAAGAAAAAGTTACTTGGAGCCAGTAGCAAAGTTTACTTATAATAATGAATTAAAAATATGAAATCAAGTGTCTCTGGGCTTGGACAATTATAAAACCTCTCCTGATATTGGTAGGCAGATATGTAAAAAATGAATTATCACATTCTCAGATACTTTAATGTCTGAGTTAAAGGAAGTCAATAAAGTTAACTAGCTACTAGAAGTTCATCAGATTGTAATCAGAATCATTACTCATTATCTACTTGCTGAGTATTCTCTTAAGATTGTTAACATATACCATAAAAGTACACACATACCAATTCATAAGCACAAAACCACCAAAGAAATATGTAGCCAATTAACATGCACAAAAATACTCAAATATAGATCAGGAACAATTTTTTTCAAATTGGTTATGCTTTATTTCTTTCTTAATTGAAGGACAAATTGGAAAAAAAAAAAATGCCAGCGATAGCTAATTGTGACTAAAACTTCCACAGAATCCGTTATGTGACTTTAGTTTCATTGGTTAAGTGGTGTTTGGATTTGGTTTGTTCAAAATGCAAAGGAAGAGCTTTAATAAATTCTATCAAAACAAAGAAGTCTTTAGCATGATATATGCAATGGGGAAAATTTTTCTTTCGTAAACAAATAACAATTTTACTACATACTATCATCTAATTCTGTTTTTAAAGGAAGGTTGGGCACTAAAGGCTATTTAAGAATAGCGGAAGCCTTTTTACAGTTTTCAGCAGTCTTTCAATTAGCCCTCTACTATGTATAATTCCCTTCCCTAGCCAGGAACAGATAACCAGAAGAACTGGACACTTCGCTGTGATAGATCTGGCCTTTTGTTTGATTTTGGAATATGGAACAGTAAAGCGCTCATTCTTTTAGAACACAACTTTATGCCTACATAAGGGTGTGTTCTCCCGGTAGCATCAGTGGAAAGTCAAAAGTGCTCACTAACCAAGTATCAATACCATACATTGTTACGGTACCATTCACCTGACCACTATTGGTTGCCATCAACTAATGCATGATCAATTTTGGAAGAAGGATTTTATGTCCAGGATAAGCAGCTGCCAAGAAGCTGACACTTTTGAAGCAGTTACAACAAACTCAAATCTGCCTAAGCAAGTAATACGATCTTTTGTGCAAGATGGATGAGAAAAAACAAGATTCTCAGGATTCTGTGATTTTATCAACAGGAATGGGAACAGTAGCCTTAGGATCCAGAAAACATACATATTAACCAATGTGCAGACTACTTTCTCCGACCTCTTAGGACAGTTCATTCTGTTCCGAGCTGCCTAATTTTGTATGTAATCAATTCATTTAACTTTTCTAAAAATAGAAGACAGAGTACATCTGGAGGCAAAATAAGCTTAAAGACATACTACTGTGTTTCAACTAAACATTAGTTTTCTGTACGTGGAAAGTTGTATTCAGTCTCTGTCAAGAGACTAAATAAAGTAGCGAAGTTTGTTAATCCATCACAGGTCACATACCTCTACAAGAGATAACATTACAATTTGGATTTTTTTTTTTTCCTATAAAGGAAAAACAACAAAAGATAACATGAGAAATACCTTGGAGCCTGATTTTATTTTCTAGGTAAATAAATATGTACATATACAAGCTTACCCTTACCTAGGAGAAGAAAATTTATTACAAGTATTTCCTTAACATGCATAAAAATCCAAATGATAACATCATATTGTAAAGCAGAACACACATTGAAAATACCACACAAACAGAAATAAAATTGACAATTTGCTTGTACATGCTGAACAAAGGTAAAGCAAAAAAACAGTACTACATAAGAAAAAATAGAGTTAGATTTTTAAAAATGATTGTTTTACTTTTGCTACTAGGTATTTGCCAAACTATTGTAAGACATTCTTTAATGCTTAACCACAACACCCTGGAACTAATGAGAGTTCACTCATATACTTGGATTTGGATGCAGTCAGACAAGTAATAAACATAAAAGTATCTACATATTATAGTATTCCCCCTCCAACAGAAATCACTACGCTAATCTTGTGAGTAAAGACTACCTACATTAACATCATTAGTATCAACTGAATACCAAAAATCATTCATTTTCACACAGGTGCTTCTGTCAAAGCACTGGGTCTGTAAAATTGGACCCGCTTTTTGCACACGGCAATTTACTAACACAATTTGGGAGTTTCACTCTAACCTATCACCAAGAGGCATTTGGAGAACAGAAAGCTAGACAACTAAGGCACAGGATGGGGACTTCGAGGTCTGACAAACTGCCTCCATTAACAGTGAAGAAGAATTTTGGGGAGAACTTAAGATGGTAATTTTCCAGCCTCAGTTACGTCATTTGCACGCTTGAGATTGATTAGCTATACTGCCTGGAAGTGAAGAGTTTTCATACTATGATCATCATCAACATTTATAAAATATTTCAGTCAGCTAGGACTGAAGATAAGTACCTAATTTTTGCTTACATATCTCATTATTATTACAATAGTATCAAAACAACTCACAGACTTCAGGACTTACTCAGAACACTGACGGCCTTGAAATATTTGCCTTCAGATTATTTAGACAAAGCAGGGAAGTATTATTTGACCCATTTTTCCAATTTAAAAAAGCAGGTACAGAGAAATTGAAAGGCATGCAGGAAGCCTGTAACGAAATATAGATCTGAAATTAGCTGATTTCAGGTTTTAAGCTATAGCACTAATGAATGGAATAACCCTTCTCTTTCATGTGGTGTACGTATGCAGAATCCATTGCCTTGCTAAATAAACCATACACAGACTTGAACTTACTTCTGAGAAATCTTTTATGAGTCCTTGAGGTCACCTTTTCAAAATAACCTTATGTTACATGGTGTATACATAAAATTCCTTACAGTCTTGGTCCTTTGACAATTTCCTATTCTAATTAGTTTCCATTGGGCTAGAAAACATAGCACTTCTCAGGACTGTAAATTTAGCCCATGTCCTCATTTCCCCCCCCCCTTCCTTAAAGAGAAAGGGTCATCATAAAATTCAAGCTAGTTCCTAACCAAGTTTTGGCAGTGTTTTTGTAAGACACCGTCTCATCATATGTATCCCTGCAGCAAAGTTGCCATTTAGAAAACAGATTACCAATTTAATTTGTTGATTAATTCCTTGCGTCTGCTACCAGCAACTCAATCTTTGAATGTAATAAAATAAGAGCAGATGGACATCTCTCAGATACAGCAAAACTGCACAAAGCCAGGACAGTAGCTTTGTCCACACACAAATCCTAGACTTCTATGCCCAAGAAAAAGGTGCCCTTGCTATGAGGAGATCCATTTTCACATAAATAACATATTTTAGGGTAAGCGTATCTGAAAGTATTCTCAATCAAAAAATGGAACTGCTACTTCAGTTTATGTTTAAGGAACTCCTGCGTACAGTGGTTGAAATCAACTTGGATTCCTGCCTGCCATGCCAAGGACTATACTTTATTCTTTTTCTATCCAAAGAACTGTTACTACAGCATGTGATTCAGTCTTATGGATGAGAGAATAAAAACTTTGAGTTCCAAACATGAATTTATTTCTCCATGTAGAGTTTTAGAAAGCAGAAGCTAGTAATTTAGAATTAAATACAGAGTGCTGCAGCACTTTTCTTCAGAGACTTATGGCGTCTACAAAAGCAACATCCTCTCTTAATTTGAGGAGACCAACTTACTGGCTGAGAACTATACAAAAGCAGTTTGTGTTTTATTCTTTTTGGTAGCCCAGAGAGTAAGAGGTGAACATTAGACTAAAGATAATTAAGAGCAATAACTGTTTCCATCTGCTATGATTTCTGAAGATTAAGATCTTACCTTATGCCTCAGCTGTGCTAATATCCAGCATTCAATAAGCTGAACTATGACTATATTAACCAGTACTGTAACCAGTTAAGCATGTCAACCACCGGATTGCAAGCAGACAGGTGATATGCCCAATCCTTAATACATGCCAAGGAAAGCAATATTTAATGATGGAAAACAAAAATCTCCTTGAGCATTTTTGAAGCATTACTCTAGAGTTCAAACAGTACCAAGAAGTTCTTTAACAGCAACAAATAAAAGGCTACATGGAAATTTCCAAACAGTCCTTTGATAGCAATTCATTTAGTATTTAGCAGCAACACTTTTGAAAGGTTTGTTTATAAAAAAAAAAGAGAAGGCTGTTCATGGAAGCTCTACTACCAAGTACGTTTCTTAAATCAACATACATTGGAGAACACCTCTATGAACATCAGACTGCATATGTCTTTAAATTCTTACTGTGCTGATTAGGACTCAATTTTTTCTTTTTTAATTATATTTGAACTTTCTCTATATTTCTTATAGGTTTTTGTTCGGTTTGTTGGGTTGGGTTTTTTTTTTTTTGCTGGAGTAAATTAAAAATACAATGCACCTACTCAGATTGAATTACAGACGCTGAGATTTGGTTCACTGAACTTAAATAATACTCATTCAATATTTAGAAAGTTAATGAACAAAAGGACCTTATTTGGGATTTTTTGTTGTTGTTTTGGGGTTTTGATTTTTTTTCCTTTGCAGCTAGCATTGCTGTTCCACTTAATGATAGCTACTTTGTTGTGAAAACAAACAAAAAAACCCCACAACTAGGGTCTGTGAGGGGACAGTAAAGATGTCTTAATGGAGAAAAACACTGAGGAGCCATTTCAGTACATTTTTTCAGACAACAAACAACAACTTGTTTGAATTTCATTCTGTAAAATGACACTAGAGGTTTCCACAATATAGAGAATTCTCTCCCAGATTAGTGTTATATTCTTTTAGCATTTTCAAAACACACTTCTGAGTTATACTTCATATCTATATTCATTAGCCATAAAGGCAACAATGTGTGGCTGACATCATAAAAATCAAGAAATATTAACCCTTCAGCCTTTTTCTTCCCCCTTCCCCCGCCCCTTTTTTTAAAATGGAAAAAGAAAGTATTCTGTTTGAAACCTATAAAATAGAACAGTGACAGGGATTCTACATCGTTTTCTCTCTGATGAGCAATTCAGTGACCTATTATGAAACAAATAAAAAAAACCCACCCAAGTGCATCTATTCTTGCAAGTTCCCTTTTCTATAATTAGCTGTACCTTGACTTCTTTCTGAATATATTTCCACATCAAGGATAATTTTTATAGTAAAATATGTACATACAAAATTTTTGTTAACAGTTTTAAATTATCCCAACAACTGTGACAAATTACTGTATAATACAATGTAGTTATAGTTGTCAAGCTATCACTTACCTAAGTGCTTAAAAATTTACCAGAACAATTCTAATCTCCATTGACAAAGTATGTTCAGAATTCATATCAAAAGGAACATAAGCTAAAGGTCATAAGAAGCTTCACCTGAAAAATAGGAACTTGAAGTGAAAGTATACTGCAGTGATGTGACAAAAGCATTGATACATACTTACCTACCAGAATAAAAATATTTAATTCTTACTTAGTTTTGCATAAAGAAAATATGAAACAGTTTTTCATATGTCCTGGTTTCATCTGGGATGTAGTTAGCTGTCTTCCTAGTAGCTGGTACAGTGCTATGTTTTGAGTTCAGTATGTGAAGAATGTTGATAACACTGATGTTTTCAGTTGTTGCTCAGTAGTGTTTAGACTACAGTCAAGGATTTTTCAGCTTCTCATGCCCAGCCAGGGCACCTGACCCAAACTGGCCAACAGTGTATTCCATACCATGTGACGTCCCATCTAGTTTAGGAACTGGGAAGTGGGGGGGGCCGGGTTTTCGCCGTTTGGGGGACTGGCTGGGTGTCGGTCGGCAGGGGGGGAGCAATTGCCCTGCGCATCATTTGTACATTCCAATCCTTTTATTACTACTGTTGGCATTTTATTAGTGTTATCATTATCATTATTAGTCTCTTCTTTTCTGTTCTATTAAATCGTTCTTATCTCAACCCAGGAGTTTTACTTCTTTTCCTGATTTTCTCCCCCATCCCACTGGATGGGGGGGGAGTGAGTGAGCGGCTGCGTGGTGCTTAGTTGCTGGCTGGGGTTAAACCACGACATCATACAAGATGAGCAAAAACCCAAAGGGTAGACCAGTTGGATTTTATTGATCAAGCAACACCATGTCTTCTGTCCAGTTTTAATTTGCTTAGATAACAGATGTTCTGTGATAACTGAATATAGATATGTGTGTAGACAAGGGCAGGAAGGAAGCAATTTCCTACTCAGTCTGATTGCACCCTTGGGGATTTGGTTTGTGTAGTAAAGAAAATATTGATCTGAAAGTCTTAAGCAGTTGTGCATCACTGATAAAGCTTCTGCATCTCTACAGCCTGAACAAGAGAAAAGCAAAAATGTCTCCTCTCACACATGGAAGTGCAAGTGTCTATTAATCACCTATAAAATACAATGTTTTGAAAACAACCTTAAATTCAGAATGTTTAAATTTTGTTTTCAGAAATGTTAATACCAGTTATCTTTGCCCTGACCTTTATGTTGCATAATTTTTGGATTTGTATCAAACTTCACACCTATATAGTAGATTAGTTATAAAAATTAAGTGGTTTTGGTCACAGCATTCCATTCAGTTGAAAAAAACGAAGCTTGATGCTGTAGATGCTATGAATTTGTTTGAGTTCATTAAGAAACTGAACAAATTTACGGAAGATAAATCAATCGTGAGTTGTTTAATGCACACCAACCATATCACTCAAGTTGCAAACAGCTGAAGGTTTGGAGAGGAATAGGAGACATTATTACATTCAAACAGCCTTGCTTAAATATTCTTCTATAGACATCCATTTTTGGCTACTGTTTGCAAAAGAATATTTGGCTATATGGATCTTTGATACAAACATGTTCATTATGTTCTTAAGAAAAGGGAATTATTTACTTAGATTCTTGAAAATAATGTTTTGCTTTGGTTTACCTAAATTCAAAAGGAAGAAAGCAGGGCAAACAAACCCTCATAAAAAAGTTAAATACTCGGAATCAGTAAAGGTTAAAGGATTACAGTCAGCTGCCACAACACACGCATGCAAGGTTTGTGTCAAAAATAGCAAGTTATACACATGGCTGTATCAAGGAATATACTCCTTGTATTAGCTAGCTTACAGGTAGAAGTAAAAAGAGCTAAAGAAAAGAAGAAAGACAAAACGTCCAAGAAATCCGTGACTGAAAGCCGATGAACAAAATCTACACGTTTGTGTTTTCACCATTGTAACATTTGCTTTGTTGTTAGAACTTGGGAAAAAAGATACAGAATGGAAATACCTATGCCTGATTACTTTAAAAAGACATGTGAAACACGCATTGAATCCAGTGCTCTTCTTTTTGTCATTTGCCATTCTTCACATGCTCCTTTTTAAAATTGTCCTTAGACAAACATTAGGGGAAACATTCTAATTAACTTTGTTTTAGAAAGGCTGAAATAGAAAGTGTCAGTCTAATTGAGGGACAGCTGGCCGTTACTGTGATAATGATATGTCAAATGAAGATCTTTTCCACCGGAATATGTTGCTACCCCTGATTATAGGTTAAATTCCCAGAATTAAAACCCCATTCATAAGGATTTGGAAGCCCGAGCTTAAGACTTGTCTTCCATATGTGCTTGTTCTCACAGAATAGTGGATGCTACTCCGTAACTGCCCACAAGAGCAAACAAATAGAACAAAAACATGGCTACACAGAACATCTTTAAACTATAAATAGTTATTAACTGAGATACAGTGCATGCTGTGTACCTTATTACAGTCTATAGCAAAATGACTGTGACTGGAAAAATGCCAAAAGCCTTAAGATTTCCTTAATTAACATTTGAGCAATACAATGATTTCTTAGGCAATTTTTATGCCACTGGCCATCATTTATTTATTTTTGTAAGTATTACTGTGTAAGAGTGTTTCTGCAATCAAAAATGAGCATTTTCTTCACCCACCATTGCAATTTTCTACTGATTTAATTTTAACAGGAAGTATAGAAAGGAGAGAATGGACTCAAATGGGGGTTTTAAAAATATTTTGATACTTTATAAAATCCAACAGTGCATAAGAAGAGTATATTTGTAGTTCACAGTGTAAATGATCACAAACTATACTTTCCTACATCTAAAAGGCAGTCAACTCCAATCCTGACCTAAATGCAGTTCACACCAAGTAACTGAAGACCACAAGACAGCGCTCATGAGCTTTGGTCTCAAGTACAGAACCAAATTTCTGAATGGCTTTCTCTAAGACATACACAAATGAAGATCCATGTTGGAGTACAAGTTCCAACTGATTTTAACAGGAATTAAGGTGTTTTAGTCTGCAGTACACAAACACCACGTTTACCATTCACTACGGATGCTACATGCATCTATTGCCCACTAAAGTTACAAGGCTGAGTTGCTGCTGCAGGCTAGAATACTACTTCTTTTTCAGCAAATGAATTTTGTTTACTGCCTTTGCTGCTCAGTGAGTGAAAAACCATCAAGTTTGGATATGAAAACGCAACAGAATCAGTAGACAAACTCTGTGGATCTGTGCAGCTAATTGTTTTGCTTTTGGCTATGGCATATGTATTACTTGACTACTAATTTCATGCTCTGATACTGATTCTTTATAGCAGCTGATGAAACTGAAGCTCTAGCAGCCCGTTCAAATAAGCTGATAAATACGTATTCCACCCCTTTGCAATATGTTTGACATACACCTCACCCACCGTTATGCTTCCCTTTTATGAAATCTAAAACAGTCCCCTATTTTAGCACTTATTCTTGCCATTGTCAAACAAAATTTATATTTATGCTCCTGGTTTATTCAGTATGCAAAAAGGAATTCTAATTTTCCTGTTTAGAGAAACCCTCTTAAAAATCTGTTGTGTCTATACAGTATTTAGGTCTGAGGAGGGGGTGCACACTGCTGTAGACTTCTAAAAAAATTCAAGAGAGTAACAGCAGCACATTTCTCTGCAGAGGGACAAGTAAACCCTGAAGAAATCATACTGTTCCATGTGCACAACTGAACTTACCGATTCAAACTGAGATTCAGATTCCTTCTAGGAACAGCAAGTACTGCTGCTGTAATTAATTCAGACCTACCTGGCTCTAAGGACTGTCTGAGATGAAGACACAGCATTGTAGGATAGCCTAAGAGGGTGGCTGAAAAAAATAAAGCTTTGGCTGGTCCCTGAATTATTTGAACACAGTGAAGTGAAAGCAACATTTTAATGTTACCTTTGAAAGAAGTAAAAGGAGACCAAGAACATTGAAATCTATCAAATCCGCAATAATTATGTAATAGTGGATCACACAAGAACGATAATAAAAAACAAATGGTTGTGAAATCAAGAATAAATGTGATGAAACTGAAAAGCAAGCCTAAGGAGACAAATCCTGCTGGTCTAATTCAAATACATATTTATTTCCACTGAAACACTACAGTAAGATTTTATGTTCTTACACCACTGATATACCAGGAACTATCTATAATATTTTAGCTGTGAAAGACCCTCTAACTGTTGCATTCCCATATTTTTTAAGTGAAATGCCTCCCCTTTTTTTCCTTGGTTTTTTGTTTGTTGGGTTTGTTGGGGTTGTTTGGTGGGGTTTTTTTAAGGAGGAGTGATTTTTGCATAATTAAGGAGAGGATCTAAAAGCCGGATAGTAAACAGGAGATGGAAAATCAGAAACAAAAATTAGGAGAACGGAGAACTGAGGCACACCAGGCACGTCAAGAACGAGAGGACTTGGAATGAGTAAGTCTTCGGTATACTCACGTATGAAATCTGAGAAATGCAAAAAAAACTCTAGCGTATGCAAACTTTCAAGTTCATGCTTATTTGTGAATTTAGAAAATATATACATTCACATGCATTTATATACATAAAAATAAACACACGCACACACACGACAGGCATACAATTTTAGATCCTGGGCAACACAAATCTGGTTTCCTATAGAACAAATCTTCATCATTGCCTAGCAACCAGAGCTATTTTTATGTCAAACTGTAATAATTCAACATTTCAGCTGTGTCTACTGAGATTTGGGAGTGGGGGAGATCACTTAAATCCCATCTCTTCCCATTTGTCCCTCTAACACTCTGACATTTGAACTTTTCAAAACCAAAAATCATTCCTCCACAGAAGCCAAGTTAGGACAATTCCAGCATATAAAGTGCAAGTCTGAGGAAAATTCTGAGTGACAGAAAAGGACACTATTCAGCAAACACTCCTTTTATTCCATGTATGGGTACGGTTTACTGTAATTTATATTTCCTATTTTCAGAACCCTCTGTAGGTTCCGATGCAATAATAAAAGGTCTGTGCAGCTAATGCTGCGTAATGATGAATAGCACAACTGGTTCTTGTTTTAAGGGCTAAATAAGTCATAACACTACAGTCTTGGACATAAAAGGCATTTTATTGCACATTATAAACTGTTGTATTGCATTTTAATTACAAAATTCACTAGAAGAAATGAATGAATACTGTTATCCTGGGATTTTGTACAAACAAGTTAATGGAAATTGAAATTCCCTTACAAGAATTATAACACAAATGTGATGGAGGAGAGGATGGGAGTTTAAAGCCAAAAAAATAGGTATAATGCTTTCCTAAATCCAAAGTCTGTTTCTGTCAACAAAAAAGGCTAGATATATTATGTGAGAATAACATCCCTGCAAGTATATATGAAGATATGAGATGAGGTATTAAAAGACTTGATCCTGCATATTCAAACTGCTTCAGCTATCTTGAAGATACTCTTCCATATCTTCTTGCTCATCTCAACTCCAATTTGATTTTTTTTTTTTTTTTTAAACATATTCTATGGTTTACTTTCTGAAAAATCAGAATCAAAAAGACTGGAAACACACATTTTTATTTTGAGCGAAAGATTAAATTCTGATGCATCCACATAGCACCAGAAGGTAAAAAGATGTCTCTATGGCAATTCTCATGGTGAAAAATAATAAGAGCTGTTAACATTACATAATCTGAAAATGCACAAGACTGAAATCCCTAAGGGAAAGATGAACCAAATTACAGCCTTTACCTACAATTTTCTACAAATACTACATATAGGCAAGAAATCTACAGAAACTTACACCAAAGCATTTCTCCTGGCAAGGTTACCATTTTCAACCAAATAATACGGTTTGCTCACAGCGTACAACCATCTTCTATACTGTCTTCAGCTAAGAATATGAAAAACTAGCACAATAAAAACTCAGAGGTTCCTCTCAGATAAGCATTATTCCTGTTTTAGATACAAGGAAACTGGAACACAAGGAAGTCCAGACACTTCCCAATGACACTGACTTTATAGTAACTGAGTTTCAGTTGTGGGTTCCAAAAGCTGAAACTACCTAATTGCTTTAAGATGTGCTACAGTTCAAAAACGTGAGTGGTTAGAAGATTGCACAGAATAGAATCAGGAGAACTTGGCTAATATCAATTTACCGATTATTTTTTTTTTTCTTTTCTTTGTTTGGCAAGTAATTCCCATATGTTTGGAGGTAAATCAAAAGGCAGTTGCAATTGTTTCTTAACTATGAGATGCACACTGTATTCACTACATAGGAACTGACCAACTCTAGATCTTTTCTTTTTTAACTACTATAAAAGTCTGCAAAGCTGCTTTACTCTGTAGGGGTTTTCGCAGAAATAGGTTTAGGCAAGGTAGTTTTTCTCAGCTGTTCCTTTTGGAATTTTAGTTCTTTCTATGGCACTTCCAGGAAAGTGCTGTTTGATGGAAAATGCTGCTGAAGCTTAAGAACCACATTCAGTCACATTTCAGGGAATAAATTTTAGTTCCTTAGAAAAATCTATGGTTCCATATAAAAGCAAAAAAATGATTTAATTTGATCCTTTAAATGTTCATTTTTGTCCTCCAGTATGGTGGGTCAGTGCTAGCCTCAGTGCTTTACTAAATAACACAGCATTCTCTAAAATAAGTAAAGGGTATTAAGATGACATATTCCTGATGCTTACATAAAAATCAGAAAAATAAATTCTAATAAGAATTTCAGCTGACATAGGCAAGACAAATTTCCTATGCTACACAGCAGGCATTATTTGATTTTCTTCCCTAAATTGAAAACATATCAAACATTACGTGCACCATCTGTGTTTGGGATCTCCAAGCATGCTTCTGAAAATTGAGGCAGTGTAAAAGTATTTTATTACAAATAATACTTGTCCCTTAAAAACTTAGAGTTTTAAAAACATGAAATAGACAAACAACTGAGAGCCTCGGAAAGAGTAAACCTCCTCAGAGAAGAAAACTATGACAGCCGACACATAATTCCCCTCCAAACATTCTCTGTTCACTAGCTTGTATTTCTTCCAGCTTTTGCTTTCCTATACTGCTTATCAGGAAAATTATGGTGGAAAGCTGGAACAACTTTTTTCTTAATTGGGCTATTATTACACCACTTGCTCCTCCTCTTTTTTCTTTTTTTGGGGGGGGGCGTGGTGGGGAGATTCAACATAAAAGTCATGCCAAAAAGTTCAGAACTCTGTAACATGTCATCCATGCAGGTGCATATATATGTGTATTGAAAACATTTAAAATATCATTTCCTACACAGAGGCAAACAAGTCTAATGATACAAAAAAGTTTCTTCCTGGCTCAGATGTCAGTGGTTATGCGTTAACTCATAAAAATTACTTTTAATACCTCCTAATGTAAAAGGTTCACTTTAGGAGCTTTGGGTATTATTATAATTGCAAATTATTATGTCTAATGTTGGCTCTGTTCTTCCACCAGTCATCAAAAAAGATAAAATGTCCTCAAACTACCTACTTAGTTGCCAAAGATATGTCCTAGTTTTCAATTTATTCAAGTCTAGATTTCTATCATTACATATATTTTCTAGACCATTACTGTATGTGTGGTAATGGCAGTGTAAATGAGTAATGCCAATAAAATTTTAGAAGAAATAAAGAATAAGCACATGCAGCAGCAGCCCAATGTCTTTACAAGTCCAGTGGGTAAAATAAGTTCCAACAGGCCTATAAACCTTCTGGCCTCAGTAATCTTTATTTTAAAAAAAATAATCTCATAATATCAGTAACAGGGTACAACTGCATTAATTACTTTGGGTTTGGTTTTTTTTTTCCTTGTACCCCTCCTATTTTCCCCTTTGGAATATTATCCATTCCAGTCTAGCCAGGCAATAAAATGATCATTTCATTCTTCACTGGTAATATCAAGGAGTGTAAAGTCCTTGGCTACAGTATTGTCCAATAGATATAGTTGCATGTAATTCTTAAATCTGGCTATAAAAAGAACAAAGAGATGTTCTTCAATGAAGCAACAGAGGACTATTTGATAAATACGATATTAAAAACAAGTAGCTTCAACATATAATAAACAAACTGAACAACAGTGATTATTTCATTTGACACCTTTAAAATAAAAATAATAAAAAAATCAAAGAACATCTACACATTTTAACATATTTTTTTTAAATGCTGTTACCTCAGTCATTCAAGCCTATACAGTCTATGAAAACTAGGTCAGGCCATGTAATTTCATTCATGTAATTCTGTTTTTCTCTTCCCATTCAGTTTTCTTTATTTTGTGGCTTCAACCCAAGGAAACATTACTTGAAGGAATACATCAGAATTGTGCAGTTTGATTTTTTTTTTTTTAAACTCTGTATGATTGGTTTAAGAACAAGTCAACTTAAGCCCAAGAGACGCAGGGTAAAGTTTATAGTAAATAGGGGTTTCTGAATGGGAATAAGAATAAAAATAAAGTTTCTACTTACTAGCATTCTCCTCATGAAAAAAGAAGTAAGGATGCTAAGAAAGATTAGAGTACTTGTCTCACAACTGTGTAGCTAATGTTACAGTAGCAGGGGCAAATTCCCATATCTTCATAGCCAGAACTTTCTATTAGGAGGACTTGTAATGAAAAACCCCTGCCAATAAGAGTTTTAGGATTTGCTCCTGTATTGGCTTTGTGTGGCAAGGTTTTGGTAGCGGGGGAGGGAGTTACAGGGGTGGCTTCTGTAAGAAGCTGCTGGAAGCTTCCCCTGTGTTCGAGAGAGCCAATACCAGCTGGCTCTAAGACGGCCCCACCGCCGGCCAAGACCGAGCCAATCAGCCATAGTGGTAACGCCTCTGGGATAACATTTTTAAGAAGGAAAAAAAGTTGTTGGGATGGACAGAAAACAGCAGCCAGAGAGAGGAGTGAGAACATGGAAGAGAAACAACCCTGCAGACCCCCAGGTCAGTGAAGGAGGAGGGGGAGGACATGCTCCAGGCACCAGAGCAGAGATTCCCCTGCAGCCCGTAGGGAAGACCATGGTGAGGCAGGCTGTCCCCCAGCAGCCCATGGAGGTCCACGGTGGAGCAGATATCCACCTGCAGCCCAGGGAGGACTCCACGCCAGAGCAGGTGGGTTCCCGAAGGAGGCTGTGACCCCGTGGGAACCCCGCGCTGGAGCAGGCTCCTGGCAGGACCTGCGGATCTGTGGAGAGAGGAGCCCACGGAGCAGGTTTTCTGGCA
>NW_010972665.1:4574016-4576183 GCF_000737465.1 Haliaeetus leucocephalus
AGTTCGTGAAGAACTGCAGCCCGTGGGAAGGACCCACGTTGGAGAAGTTTGCGGAGGACTGTCTCCTGTGGGTGGGACCCCACGCTGGAGCAGGGGAAGAGTGTGATGAGTCCTCTCCCTGAGGAGGATGAAGCGGCAGAAAATAACATGTGATGACCGTAAACCCCCATCCCCGTCCCCCTGTGCTGCTGGGGGGGTTTCGTAGAGAAATCTGGGAGTGAAGTTGTACCTGGGAAGAAGGGAGGGGTGGAGGGAAGGTGTTCTGAGATTTGGGGTTATTTCTCATTACCTTACTCTGGTTGATTTGTAATAAATTGAGTTAATTTTCCCCAAACTGAGTCTGTTTTGCCCGTGATGGTAATTGGTGAATGGTCTCTCCTGTCCTTATCTCGACCCACAAGCTCTTTGTTATATTTTCTCTCCCCTGTCCAGCTGAGGAGGGGGAGTGATAGAACGGCTTTGGTGGGCACCTGGCATCCAGCCAGGGTTAACCCATCACAGCTCCTTAAGCATTTGAAGGAAATTTTAAAAAAACTGAACAACTTTCCTATGATGGACAGTTACAGCATGGCATGATCTTTCACAGTTAACTTTTCCCATGTTCTTGCTATTACCTTGATTTCTGTCTAGTGACCAAAAAAAGATCCCTGGATATGAAATAAATGTAAACTATTATGTTCCTTTCACTGCAGAGTGCAACTTATTTACAGAACATAGCAGAAAACTTTCATTATTGTTAGTCATAGTTCAGACAGATCTAAATTACCACTCAAGTCTGAAATGCAACACGTAAACCTGTTATTTCACAAGGCTTAATTAATGAACATTTATTATATCTTTAAATAAATGATACAACCAGACACAAACCACACAATGTTATATATGGGTCATCCATCACAAAATAAAAGCTGCATTGAACACTTACCTGCTTTTAAAATTTGGTAGATTATGAAATGCTTTCTGAAATTATTTCTAAACAAAATGCTCTGAAAGGTATTACAGAATGCTGATGCTAGACTGGCCAAAAAAAAAAAAAAAAAATCTATCAAAAAACCACTCACACCCAACTTCACACACCCAGTTTCCACCATGTCTTCTCTCAAACTAATATTTGACTTAGATTACATTTGCTTTTGGCAATTGCCCTCCTAAAAAGGATCAATATGGCATGCATTTTTCTTAATACTCCACAAAAAAATTAACAAAAAGCTTTCCATTTTGGATCAGAAGTCCTGTGCAAAGTGTAGAATATTATAAAAGTGGAGAATTACAACAGTTCTTTCATAAAATCATTGTTTATCAGCCTTTTGGGTTGGGTTTTTTTCCCTTCTCATTTTTCTAACATAAGCTTGGACTCCACTGGAAGAAAAAAAATCCTTATTTCAGGATTTCTAAAAATTAAGAGAACCTCCTCAAACAAAGCCTTTTTTACTTTTAAAAAGACTTACCAGAAAAGATTCAACATAATCTTTGCCTTAAACTGTTAACACATTTAAATCCTATCATCTGCACTATGTTCATTAGAATTTTACTCCATGTGTGTTAACACGTCAGCTTACACAAGTCAAGAACATGTCTTTTTCACAACAAAAGTACATCTAAGGAGTCTTCCAGTTTCAAGACAACTACCATTTATTGCTGTAACAAAGGGACCTGATTTCCAAGGTGTAGGGCGTTTCACAGCTGTTTCTACCAGAACAGCACTGAAGACTGATCTTCAAATGTGTAGTTATTTTATTGCCAAGTAAAACTGACACTGTGTAAAGCATGAATCTAACTCACAAGAAGCTCAGAACTAAGACTGGATGAAATACATTCAAGTGTTTTACAGTCAGCATCATTACTGTTTTGTTACTTTCAAAGGAATGGAAAACTTCATTTTCTTTAGCTCACTAAGATTACCTTGTTATCAGATAAAACCTGAGGATAACAGAATTAAACTTTAGATTATTTCAGAGATGACAGACTTGGTCAGTTATAGAGTTCTGCTATTATAATGCCACAAAAACAATATTAGCTAAGATTTTCAAAACACTTAGCATTAGAGGTACACTAAAGTTTTTGAGTTTTTAATCTGTAATGCCTTAAATGGCCTAGTTTTCCAGAAATGGAAACAGCTAAGCATATACCTTGGGGGGGGGGGGGGGGGGGTCACCAACACCGTAAA
>NW_010972665.1:4576193-4591578 GCF_000737465.1 Haliaeetus leucocephalus
TGCGCTTAATTTTTTACAAGAAAAAAAATAAAGCCTTAAATGCGGGGGGGGGGGGGGGGGGAGTTCAAGCACCTTAGAAAATTGCTAAATATTTATGAGCCTGCTTTTTATTTTCTTTAAGTTGCAGATGTTTCACCTCTCCTGGGTGTTTCCTACACAGTGACAAAAGAGAAAAGACTTTCAGAGAAAAATGTTCAAAACCATCAAATGGTTGAAAGAATTACTTAAGAAGCAAGATTAAAAGAACACCCATTTGTATTTGTAGTCGATTAGTAAAGAAAGATCAAGGTATGTGAAGTACATAAAGACTGCTACTTACATAAACAGAAGTAACAAGGCAAAAGTAAGACAGAACAGTCATCTAGCTTTCGTGGCAGACTTTCTGACAGTGATTGAGTGGAAATTAGTCTTTTAAAACTAGCCCAACAGAATGTTAAAAATCAAAATACAGAAAGAAACTTTCCTACATTTTTGCAGGATGATAGAGATGGAAAAGGTTATTCTTGGCTTTGTCATGAAAAAGAAAATTCTACAACACTTAGGCAGAATAAATGTGCACCATAGCTGTTAAATAGCAAGAAATGTAATTGAGCTTTCTAAAACCTTTAAGTAGTATGCAAGCTTATAAAGTGATAAATGAAATGCACAGCTGAATTTCTAAGCATGGGCGTTAACCTAGAACTATAGGTTAATTTCATGTATTAAAAGTCACAGAAGAAATTGTTATTAGCAGCAGTAAGAATGTATTTGGGTTGAACAATGCAATCACAAATGGTACGGAATTTAATTTCTGGTCACCTTACTCTGATACTTATAACTACAGAATAAATTATATATGTTCCACAATAAATAAAATAACAGCACTTATTCACCAAGCAGCATGTGTATCTGTATTGTCCACATAAACAAGGGCAAATGGCAAACAGGAAAGCAAGTTAGGAGAGGTTTAATTGGCATCCCACTGACATCTTGGCTTCTGTGATTCAGAAGCTCTAAAAAAACTTTTTTTCTTCCACATAAATATTTCAAGGGAGACAGGATCAAAGCTCCTTCCATTTTGCAGGTATCTCATAGTTTTCATGCTAACTAAACATAAAAATAGTTAGAAATTATATTCCGAAATGGCAGACAGAACAACTCTTCCTCAGAAAAGGGCTAAGAGTGGAAGCGTCTAACCCAATTAGAGGCACCTGGTGATATGAATGGCAAGCTCTAGGGAATCAAATCCAAAGTGGCAAACATCCAGCAGAGACAAATTAGGGTGCAAGACAGGGAAATGTGAATTTTTAGAGACTCGGATGTTGAAGAAAGACCTCAAATGGAAAATACTCAAAATCTCAGTGTTTTCTCCCTCCCCGCCCCCTCAGCCTAAACACCTAATCTAGGAATTTCATGACAACAGGTTCTTGCAAAACTCCTATCCTTCTTGCAGAGGAACAAGAAAGGATGCGGAATATTGCCTTTCCACTGAGCATACCATGTAGACGCATCCATGGACTATATCAATTTTTTGCATTCCATAGTTCATTAGCAACTCAGGTGTTCTATTTGTAGTAATGCTTAGTCACAGATGGACTGCTTCTGTGACATACTGTCCGCCTGCTTAGCAAGTAGCTCTACTTGCTAATCAGAGGTCTAGTACAGGATCTTTTTCAGAAAGTTAATTGAGAATCAATAATACAACTGGATGAATACACAGACTTCCTGATTTAATGTGCATGCATTTCATTCGTTCGACTTCAGTTAAAACAGCAAGCTCCCTGCAGAAGTGCTAGAACAAATTGGTTTTTGTTGAACCAAATATGATAGAAAATTATCAGATTATAAGTAATATTTAAAAAAAAAAGAAAATAAAAGACAGAGAGAAAAAATTAAAAATAAATTGCCTTCAGCAGCAGAAAAACAGATGGTCAAACTGGTTATGAGGACCAAACTTTCCTGTACCATAGAAAGGTGGTCAGGATCACACATATTTGAGCTTTTCCCTGCATTTCTTGTGTTGCCAGCATATGTAGATTAATACAGAATGCTGGGAAGCACTCCTTACTTTTTGATGACTGGAGTAACTCTATGGATATTTCAAAACTATTTGTCTATGCCATGGCTGCCTGTGGAATCACAAAAACCTTGTCTCTTCTCTGTTCTATTTGTGTTTTTTTTACATTAGAATTGCATTGATTACGTACAAGGAAAGAAGTGTTTTGATTTCTTCAACTCACAGTAAAATTCACATGGAACTAAGAACAACTCACTAAATCTGAACTAAATTAATAGTAGGGATAATTTATTACTACAGAAAGGGGCAAATGCAGGCATTAAACTCTCAGTAATGGTAGGCTTAACGGGTTTTCATGTCATGTCCTACTAGTGTTAGCACGATATGCATCATTTACTTACACAGATTAGCTATATCGAATTAAAAATTAATAATTATACATTGATTTTGAAAATTACTTTTCAAGTCAGTGAGCACAGAGGTAGTATACAGCAGTATAGATTTTATGAGGGCTGAAGGAAACAATGAAAGTTATAAATTAGAATGACAAAATAAAGTATCTAGAGGAACAAGATGAGCTCCCTGCTGAGTCTCTCTAAATGGAACAATATTTGAAATTAATTCTGCTGTAAATAAGTACTGTTGCATTCATAATTGTCACTTACATTGCCACAGCACTGTCACTTTGCGTATAAAACCAGATTTATTTTATGGCATCTCCATGCAGGAACTGAAATACTATATTACTTCATAATGGCTTGTGTTTCTACAACAATTTCCTGGAGAGATCCAAATCCCTCTATTTTATGTATACGTTCAGATCTTTTCTTAATGCTGAGCCATTTGTGGCCAGCAGAAGGGTAAAGTTTTTTCCAGCAACAGCCAACATTTTCAGACAATAGCACTTAAAGACTGGTGATACTTAATATCTCCAAACGAACTCAAATAGTAATTTTGACTTGCAGGAGGACAAGGTTACCCTTAGTGTTCAGAAATCACTTTAATTACCAAACAGAAAAGTATATGAAAATAATCTTGTTCAAAAACTTCAGTCATATCAAAGATGTCAAGGTGTTGAAGGATAAGTACCAAGAATCCCTTACAGCGGCAACCTTAAACCACCAACTTCAGCTTATCTTACCTACTAGCCCATGTCCCATTAGACACTGTTTTTATATGAAAAAGATGTCCAGAGACTGAGAGAGATCAAAGACAAATCTGACTTGGAATTTTGCAATTGAGCATATAGAAAAAGAAGAGATAATCTACTCTTTTTGCCCAAGAGCCCAACCATTGCTATACTGAAGGAGGCTGTGAAGAGGAACTCTAGCTAGTAGAAAGGCTTTTAACCAGCCTGGAAAAGAACAACAGCTGCACCTCTCAGAAGAGATGATAGTGTTTTAAGATACATAATTCTCAAACCCTTTGAAAGTAAAATGTCCATAGATCAGTTATTTTGTGTCTCTTGATTTCTTCTCATGCTGCCCATGAAGTGACCAGATTAGAAACCAAGTTCTAAAAGGTGGCGCAGATGAAGCATGTTTATGCTAAACATACCACTAAATAATAATGCTATTAGTTAGTTTGGCAAATGTTAAAAGCGAGATATTTCCCCCCCTAAAAATCAGGTCTATTTTCCCAGCCTTCCTTTCTTGTCGTTACCCTTTCTATTCTCTTAATATCACTAGAAATCATAATTACTTCAGTTTAGTACATCAACTTGTTAGGAACCACAACAATTCTTTCCAGTTACTTGTTAGCTGGTTTTCAGTCAAACTGTTTTAGACTTCTTTTTCCTAAGTTCCTTTAATTTTCCATTAGGAAAAATCAAAGCATTTCATTATGGCTTTATTTCACTTCACTTGGAATATTTAAAAATGTAGAAGTGACTTAAGTCATTGCTTCCACTTTGTAAAAAATGAATTGCTATTCTTTTTATTTAACATGGTATTTCATGAGACAAAATTGTAACATGCATCCTGAAAACGTGTAATTAACATTGTATGCTGTGAGCATCCTGATTCA
This sequence comes from Haliaeetus leucocephalus, assembly GCF_000737465.1. NCBI lineage: Eukaryota > Metazoa > Chordata > Aves > Accipitriformes > Accipitridae > Haliaeetus > Haliaeetus leucocephalus. Next base: position 4,580,215 of record NW_010972665.1, read on the forward strand.
AAGAGGAAATGACAGTAAGGAAATTAAACTGACTTGAAATAATAATTTGGAAGTTACAAAATATCTTATTTTTCATACGCTAAGGTTTCACATTCTCTTAAGCAAAAGGGAGGTTTATTAAGTACTTCAGGACATGGTTTAGTGGGCATGGTTGATGGTTGGACTCGATGGTCTTGAAGGTCTTTTCCAACCTAAATGATTCTATGATTCTATAACTTCTTAAGGTTACTAATACCAAAGGAAAGCAATTGCTTTAGTATTGACTTAGTGGTAAATCACACACTTGCTGAACAAGAAAATACTCTGATTCTTTGTCCCCACTTCACTTCAGAGATCTGGCTCAGCATGAATGGCCACTGACTTGCTCCTGCACCAATCTTCCTAAAATTATCCTTCACAAAACTTATCACACCATCATCATTATGGTACAGAGGCAGAAAAAAAAAAAAAAAAAAAAAGAGCACTGGGAAAGGAAGTGAGATAAGGAAAAAGAGCAGGGCAATCAAAATATATTGGCAGTGTCCCCAGAAGGACTGGCAAAGAGTGGTTGTATGTTGATAACACCTGGAAATACCTGAACAGGAGTGGCCATTGGCAGGCTGCCCAGCTACTGACTGATCATCACCGCTGTCAGAAATGCAGTTCCTTCCTGTAGTAACTTCACATAAAGTAACTCAACGTTTTTGGAAACCACATAGTAGAGATACAGAAAATGGGTTCCCTTAGAGGTTAAGAAACTATTCAGGTATTGGGTCAGAGAGACCCATGGGACTTGTCTCTTGTGGAGTACTTAACTAAAACCATGTGTTAATAGAAAAAAAAAAATCAGATTATGAAATAGAAAAAACCACTAACATTGCCTATACATTTTAGTAAAGACAAAATATGGTTACTGGTAATGAAATGAGAATGTGGGGTTTGATTCTTAGGCCAAGCCTAAGAATTTTTTTTTTCCTTTCTACAGTATATGAAATTAAAGTAACCACAAAATAACATATATTGACTGATCAATATTTGTCCCCTCCTGGCAAGGATCTAGCTTTCATAAACTTTTCTGCATTTAAGGATTTCAGAAACACTCATGATATTAGTTCTTGATTACAGCACAGGAATTGAAAAATACAAGGAAAATAAACTAACCTTACTCTATGCATTATTTACAATGTTTTCATTATTTTCAGGCTCATTAGGAACAAAATCCACCCCCCCCTTTTTTTTTTTTTTTTTTTTTAAGTGAATTTAGCTGTGTCCAGATTTGGTCACAGTGAATCAGCGAGTGAACTGGGTTCCTTCCTCAGTTCTGGCTTCTGACAACCCCAGCAATCATAACATCCTTAATGCCAGCCAGTCAGTATCTTTCTCATCAATCTTATCTCTAGCTGCCTGTCAAGGAGAGAATGGGAACATAAAGCATCGCTTTGCAGAAACCCAGATAAAGCTTATCAGTGACTTAAATTTTACAAAAAAAGAAAAAAAACCACACCACCCAGGGAGATAAATCTACCTCAAGAGCCCTATTGGTGGTAATTAACGTAATCTTTTAAACTTCCCAAAATCATTCTATAAAGGTTTCCAAAGGACAGTCTACTGTTACAAGCAGATGAAGAGCTTTATTCAAGTTTATATTTCACATTGGAGATATAAAAATTCTCCTGCACACATACCATTCATGCAGTCTACGGTATATGCAAATTAACTTGTTCTAAGGAGTTGTTATCAGATAACTATTTGCAGGAGCAAATTGGAAACAATATTTCCACTATCAATTACTCGCCCAAATATCTGATAAATTCTATTTATTTGGGGCATTAGGAAGGCCTCAATTAAGGTATGACTCTACAGTTCTTCATAAATGTTTCTTTACAAAACTGCAACAAGATCATAGTATCATTCAATTGCAAATAAGCCACTGATCCATAGAGATTTCCCCACTGTCAACCAAGAAGCCTGTGACATGACAGAGGTTTTAACTGAGGTCTTCCCTGTCTGATACTGTACTGTAACTACTAAACTTTCTCATCTTTCATGTTTTGCTTTCAGCAAGAACAAATAAAATTAAATAACACTAAATACAGAATAACCACTTAAGTTGTGTAAGTAATAGAGATACATAATTAGGGGGAAAAAGAATACTTTAATATCCAGAGATATTAAGCAACAGGGACTATTTCAAACATAATTCTCTCTCAAACTACATAGACTTTTAAAGTGTGCCCACTCCACAAGCTCTAGCAAGTAGGAAAATTAAAAAACCAGGAAATAGCGTAATCATGTTTCAGTCAAATAATATGCAGGTTGCATAGTTAAAGACATGAGCATTTTCCCAGGGAAAATGCTGTTCAGTATGAGCCAACTTCCACGTTCTGGAGTTCCATTCATTTTTACCTCTTTGTTCAATAGCCTCAAAGGTTTTTAAGTAATTCAGGATGAGTTTTCTAGAACCACTAGAAATTATATTGCTGACACCATTTGGAGTTAAACCAACAATAAGCTGTTCTGAAAATTCAGTTTCCTGCAAGTAAAACAGGTAAAACTCCTATCCTTATCCTTTAAGATCCCTATGTGCAGGTCTTTAGTGGTTTGAGTTTTTTCTAATAATGAAACATGAAAATAAGCTTTCATCCTCTTGTACTAATTTTGCTCAATGTTCCACTTAGAGGGAAAAGCTCCAGAGCACAGAGTTCAGTCAATGAGCTCTTTCGGCACTTCTCTGAAGAGACTACACAGCCCAAGGGGTTTGATGACAATAACTTTTTCCAAATACACACCAGAACCAAATTGCTTTCTATCCTTCATCCTTCTGTGTATGCTCGTATTTATATATACACACACCAAAGATTTCTACATCTTTTCCTGTGATGAAATTTCTTTTTAATAGGCATTAAACAAAATACACAGCAAGCGTACCACCCTTATACAAGATGCAAACAGAGCTCCAAAATCGGAACTGTAAGTACCCTGTGGGATATATTGCTGGAGCAAAACATTCATTCATTATAAAAACTGATTAAACTTTTCCTTCTTAAAGCCTTAAGGTTATTTTCAGATTCTCCCTTCCCATAATTGGGTCACCTTCACTTCCCACCCCACGCCCTCCCCCCGCAAATACATCATTTATTAGCATTAAATACCTTAATTTAAAATAAATTAAAATAAGCAGAGCATAAGGAAAAGTATTCCAGCAATACAAGGACTGCCTCTGGAAACATCAATGGGATCAGAATCAAGCAGGAAACAAACAAAATCCTTTCTTCTTAAATACCAAACAGAAACCCATATGGACTTTCAGGACAGAAAATACAATGCTGACTACTATCTATACTCACTGCTTTCTTGCCGATTGCCTTATTACTAAACTTTGACAAAAATAATCTCCAATATCTACTGTCATGAGCTTCCACAGGAAGGAATTTCCTTTTGGTCCATTCATTCTGCACCCCAATCTCCCATAAGAAATGTGACATTTTACGCACACAAGTCAGGATAAAGTATCTGTGTAGATGTAGATTGTCCTGGTTTCGGCTGGTATAGAGTTAATTTTCTTCCTAGTAACTTGTATAGTGTTATGTTTTGGATTTAGTATGAGAAGAATGTTGATAACACTGATGTTTTCAGTTGTTGCTAAGTAGTGTTTATACCAAGTCAAGGATTTTTCAGCTTCTCATGCCCAGCCAGCAAGAAGGCTGGAGGGGCACAAGGAGTTGGGAGGGGACACAGCCAGGACAGCTGACCCAAACTGGCCAAAGGGGTATTCCATACCATGTGATGTCATGCCCAGTATATAAACTGGGGGAGTTGGCCTGGGGGGGATAGCCGCTCGGGAACTAACTGGGCATCAGTCGGTGAGTGGTGAGCAATTGCATTGTGCATCACTTGTTTTGTATGTTCCAATTCTTTTTCTATTTTTATTGTCATTTTATTATTGTTATTATCATTATTATTTTCTTCCTTTCCATTCTATTAAACTGTTCTTATCTCAACCCACAAATTTTACTTTTTTTTTTTTCTGATTTTCTCCCCCATCCCACTGGGTGGGGAAGAAGTGAGTGAGCGGCTGCGTGGTGCTTAGTTGCTGGCTAGGGTTAAACCATGACACCAATTTTGATACAGTCCTTGTCCTGAAGCACATATATTCTAACAAGGATGAACACCAGCAGTGTAGCTGTTAGGCAGAGAAAGACATAGCCTGAGAACTAATATTGCCGCCTCAGTCTGTAACAACTACACCGCTGCCACTTCTACAACACCGACAGATGTTCTAGGCAGCATGCCACCCATTTAGATGATATATTTTATTTGGACATAGTTTGACAGTACACAAGGCAACAGCACACTGTGAACAAAAGGTATTGTAAAAATAAGCCCTTAGGATTTAGGCATAGTTTTTGAAGCAGCGAGTGAACAGCAGCCCACCCTACGGCCTCTCCTGGGATGACCAACAATTACAGAGGGAAGGCACATGAGGCAGGCCCCCCTGAAGAGAAGTAACACACACATTTGGGGCAAGGAGAGAAAGTTTATTCTCCCTGTCCATTTTGTAACCAAAAATGGGAAAAAATGGGAACACAAGAGGGAATGATAAAGGAGTAAGAAGTTGGTAAGAAGGAAACCAGCAGCTGAAAACCCACTGCTAAGACTTGAGGTCTCAAAAAAAAAACAAAAAACAAACAAAAAAAAACCTCTATGCAGTCACCATGGCAAGTTTCATCACTTCCATTTCCCTGTAAATTCTGAGATGGTAGCTGATGTAGATGGAGGGGGAAGAGAAAAGCAGAAAAGTGATAGGAGTAAGGACTACAGAAAAATTGAGTCAGTTCTGCCAGTGATGAGCAATTAATAGAACAAGGGAGTGCAATCATACTAAAACTATTAGCTAATTAAAATAATTATATTAGCTGGCCTTTAAGGAGATATATTTATAGCAAGTGTGTCAAGCTATTAAGGATTCAATTTAGATCAGAAGTCTCAAATTATGTCTTTAGGTAAGGGGGGGAAGTGAGCTGCTGGCAAGTACAATAACTCATCTCACGTTAGAGTAATTTGTCTCTAGCAAGGGACATAACTGGAATTATTCTGCTAAGATTAGAATTCAAATAACTTCTGTGTATGTGGAGACATGTAGATTGCAAAGCCTGATACATTCAACAAACTACTGAGGTAGTTGTCAAATAGCACTTGATTTGTAGTATTTATGACGTGTTTTCTTATACAAATACCACTTTTTAAAATTCTTACGGTTCTTGATTTCTTTGTTCATTTTTTAATAAATTTCTATCCAGTATATACTAAACCCTACAAGGTTCTCATGGTTGTATTTTTCCTATATTTAAATATTTCTAAAGACATCTGAAATCTCTCACCTCTGAGAAATTTATGCAGGTCCTATGGACTGTCAAAATGTCCAGAACTAGCATATTGAGACTGAAACCTCCACACTGATGTATCTAAAAGCCATGGGGTTTTGGAGGTGAAAAATACAGGCAGGAACAAAAAAATCATAAGAAAATTACCTAAAATTTTTCCAAGTTCTTTATTTTAATCACCAAACATAGCAGAACTGTTTAGAGTGGCAGGTCAAGATCAAACAACTGGCATCCCAAAGTCAGACTGTGAAATCAGTAGTTTGGACTCACTCTTTCTAAACACAAATATTCTGTTAGTACAAAACCCTTCTCCTGCCATGCAGATTGCTCATCAGGTTAGTCTTAAAGGATAAATACACTTTGTATTGTACAGAAAGGTCTCTTGGAACTAGATCAAAGGTACTGAAGGTACACCAAGAGCTTATTGCTAGCAACATTCAACAGAAAAGCTGGTTTATGTCACTCAAACCTGGTAGACTATACATGTATATTGTAATTACTGCAATTCACAGAAGTCATTTAAAAAAATTTAATCATTAATTTACTCACGTCAAGAGGTACAGCAATATGTAGAAAAATGATGCATATTGTGAATTCAAGGAGAAATAACTTGACTGCTATATTTAAATTCAGCTGTTGTCATCAGCATTTCCCATCCAGCAAAGGCTCTTCCTCATTAGATTTCCAATGCTTGTCTGCTCCATAATCCTAAACCATTGCCCCTGGACTACTGAAGGCCATTCAATTCACCTTTTTGATCCCATTTCATTCCCCAGACACTGCTATTTCCCCAGGAGTAACCTTTTCCTCTGTAAGCCCCGACTGTCATCCCTCTTCAAGTGCTGATGCGCATTTTTCTTCTGCCCCAGCATTATTGTTATCTACAATGATTTACTGATGAAATTAATTTTGTCCCCTGAGCACAGTAACATATTAATAATCCAGAGATTACTTTAGTATGTCAGGGTTCCCTTTAGCAATGTGGGAAACTCATTTGCTACCATGGACAACTGAACAGAGGGCTGCTGATAGCAGGACTAAATGGCATAATATAGAATACTGAACTTGTTGGTATCAACTGTAGTGCAGTACAGAGCTAGGTAAATTGGCAATTAATAGACATCATCCTCCTAAGGAGAGCAGCACCCTAGGCCACTAAAAATTCAAGAGTCTGCTTTGCAGTTCAGCATGGAAAGGCCATGCAGGGCTACAGGAATGTTTTCCTTCCTTTTTCTTTCATTAGACGCAAAGGGTGTCTAGGAATCCTCATTTTTATAACAGAAAAATAGAATGGACAGAGATGGCAATACCCCTAGGACTGCAAAGGTTTTATATGTTCCTTTGTGATCTTCAGGAAAAAGAAACCAAACAAAAAAACAAACCAAAACCAACACAAACATAATTTCAGTTAACTACTAAGTGGATGGAATTGATAACTAGACATATCTGACAAATTCACCACTGGATCAGGCAGTAGAAAAAAGCACAGCAGTGCTGCTTCAAAGGGTCCAAAGTCTCCTGTCCTTTCAATGGCCTGCATCACTTGTTCTTAAAACATTAACCCCTGAATATCATCTGCTATCTCCTTTTAAAGCAATTGCGTATGTTACCTTAGGTTGATCTCTTAGGCATTTGCTTCTAATCCCTTCTATGATGTAGGTAATTTCATAGTGGTAAAACATGCCAAACAACATGATACCAGTCTTGTTCCCATTTATGTCAATATCAAAAAGCAGGCACCAACTTTTACTCTACTTTCTTCGTATTATCTGCAGAACAGTTATCTATCTAATAAGCCTATGGGTAACCTAGGTTTAGCTCTTGGCAACTTTTGAAATGCATCTTAGCCTATGAAAAACACATATAGAAGGAGCAAGACAGAAAATAATTTCCACTTCAGCCCATTTTAGTGACTTTTTGTGGAGAATACAAAGAATACAGACAGTAGTGGTTTTGCTGGCTTTAATATGGAAGTTCATATACTAAGAACTCAATGGACAACACCAAATCATTCCGTACAAGTCATACCAAAAGCTTATGATAGGTTATATATTCTTTGAAGGTGTATCTGCTAGATTGAAATGAATGATGAAATCATTAAACACAACACTTTCAAAATATCTGTATTTAACTGCTAGAATTATTGTAAAGCAATTATCCTTTTAAAGTGTACTTATAATCAGCCTTATCTTTCCAGGGTGCTGTTAAACTTTAAAGGTTTCACTATGCACTTGATACAGCTGTTAGTGCACCACTGTCATGAAATTAATTCCACTTAAATCAGCAGTCTGCTAACACAATAGTAAATACACATGCAGTGGTATAAGAAACAATTGCATCATGGGTCCTTGAATTTGAAAGTATTGAATAATTCAATAGCACATCTTCCAAAATGAAAATATTTTAAAATTGTATGTAACACCCCCTCCCCAAGTAATGTAATTTAAACATTTTCCATCTCATTTTTTGAATACTACACTGAAAACAAGAATAGTAACAATGACCTCTACTGACAGTATTGCAGCTCTAATTTAGGTGGATATGATCTAAGAAAGAGAGGAAGAACATGTATGTCCTCCATATACTTACATCAGAAAGACTGAGAGCTCTGTGGTTATTATGACAATCCAAAAGCACTTTATTCTACAGTACTGGAATGAATTCTTAACTCCCTCCATTTTATTTAATCAAAGCAAAGAATTCGTTTTAGATTTGCACAGTTCATTCATCAGACCAAATTAAATTTTTGATAAGCCATAGTTAAATTTTTCATAACATAATGATTTGCAGTATAATAGCCCTTTTACTTGCTGCTCCTATGCCTTCCCTATTTCCATGCCATCAGCCTGACTGAAGGGCCTAGGCACTGGAGAAAAAGAGATATCAGCTACTTTAAAATACCAAATATCAGAATATTCACAAAGCTTCAGGTTAAGCATGAATATTCACAAAGTAGTAAATTGGCACATACTATATTCTTAGTAGAACCAGAACAGTGGAATCCAGGAATCAAACTTTCTTAACAGTATATCCAGATTTAATTTTGAGGGTCCATCCCTCAAAATTTCTTATATATTCCAGATGCAAAAAATTATTCTCTTACCTAGAATCCTACCAAAGACAGTCCCAGAAGATCACAAGAACCCGTTTTTACAGGTGGTTTTGGTCAGACATTTTTGCATGAAATGCTTATTCATCAAGACTAAACATTTAGTAAAACTATTTTGGTTTTCCTGAACTTTCTCCACAAAACAAGCTTCTAACCTCTGTCTTCTACTGTTTCAGCTGTTTATCTTCTGAAAAGTCCTGCAGTCTTTGTTCCCGAGACACCCATGGTCACACAGACTGCATTGGAAATAAGGGCTCCCGCTACAGGGTTTGTGACTCCCAATAGCCCCATCAACCAAATCTCTACTATAAAGCCAACTCTACTTTAATTTATTACAAAGAATCTAATATGGTATGCAAAAATACAAGTCTATTGATGGAATGAATATGGATAAAAAATAAAAATAAATAAAAAGCAAATAGTCTCCCAACTCAGACAAATTTCTTTTCTTGAATATAGTATTTGTTGCAGCTACTCCCAAAATAGACTTCTTATTTGATGGCAGGCAGAGGAAGCAGAGGTAAGTGTGTCTGATTTTTTTTCTGATGAGCTTCCAGTTTCACTAGTCTCCATTCAGCATTTATCTAATTAATTTGCCAAAGTGCTCACAAAGCACTTTTTTTTTCATGTAGTCAGCAGAGATTTACGTTTTATTTTCTTTTAAACTGAACGCTGAGTTAATGATGCATCAAAACCAACTTTTAAATTCCAGCTCCCCAAAAATCTTTCATAGAATCATTCAGGCTGGCAGGCACCTCAGAATGTCACCTCATCTGAACTCCTGCTCAAAACAGGAGCAATACTGAATTCAAAACAGGTTGCTTTGGAATTTGTCCAATCAGGTCTTCAAACATCACTCCCTGTACTAGATGGTGCTCCTGCTCTCTATGTCTCCAGAAATTCTTGTCACAATATACAGCAGAATATGCAGTAGCTGCTGACTGCTTTATGAAGTAGGCAGGTTAACACAATCATTTCTTCATTCTGCCTCAATTTATCTCAAAGTTAATGAGAGGATCCACTCACATCTCAAGTTCATACACTTCTGGATTCTTTTAGTAATTAATAGGAAGCAAAATAGTATTTCATTGGCTTGTGCTGTTAATGGAATTTTAAATGTAGTCTCCTCATAGTCTTCTGACTAAACTAGAAACTGTTTTTTCTACTTTTTTTAGTCCATAATAAAGCTAAAGGAAAAGAACCAAACAATGTTATGCGTCTGAATCTGTGAACAATTAGGAGAACGTGCCAAGTTTCCCAATACAATAAAGATATACCATGCTGGTCTCCAATACACAAGGCCTGCCATACTGGAGCAATATTTATACCTGCATATAGACTATGTTCTACAGAAATAAAATTGAACCATTACTATAGACAACTAAAAAGTGACTTTGGCACTGCTGCTTCCTCAGTATCACCAGCAAAATACTACACATGAAACCAGTACTCTCACAAAAGATTCAGCCCATCTTCTATTATGCAAATAGGCATATTTCATATATAAACATTTTTGTACAAACTTTCAAAAAGGCAGTATTTACATATAGGAGAATTAATTCCCACTGGCTGTAATTTTCTAATAAATCATAATATACATTCTACCTTCAAAACCAGATGAGCATGCCTGTCATTGTTCAACCCATCCCAACATTGTAAAAAACACAATGGTGAATCGCGTTTGAATCAATTTTTGTTTTCTACTCAGAACTGACATATTTACAGAAGTATCACAGAATTATAATAGCAAACTTCACTCAAAACATGCAAAGCCAGATCTGGAACCCATCTTTCCTTAAATTTTTAGTGTTGGACTATATTTTTTTGATGCCAACCACCTTTCTGAAGTTGTCCAAAGTTTCAGAGGTATTTTCATGTTATTTCAAGCTGGACAGATTTTAAATTGGTACATCCTGTGTTTCGGCCAGTTAGGAACAATTAGGTTGCTGACCTACTTAAAAGAAAGGCAGAAGATGCTTTTTAAAAAACTGAGGAAAAACCTTTTTAAATAAAACAAAATACTATGTTCAGATACAAGTATAATACTATGCTCTCCCCTCCCCATCGGTAAGCTTATATCCAAAAAATGAAGTGATTTTAGAGCTCTTCTGCATAAATTTGTGAATTCCAGCACAGATATTGGGATTTAATTCAACAGAAATCCATTTGAGAAAAAATGTCATCCAGAAAGAAGGAAGACTGCTTGAGACAACAGCAACTAGGATTGCTTGGGGATGTCAGAACTGTTAATTTGGTTGGTTTTGAACCCAGATCAACTAAATCTATACAACTTATTTGGGCTAAGAAACAAAATGAACAAAAAAAACATACAGAAAGAATAAGAGGTGCCATTTCTTAGGACTCAAAAGGTAAAAATGTTTTCCTTGTGGGAATCGCTGCACTTGAGTACCCACTGGAAATGCGTGCATCTATGAAGCAAGCAAGTCTCTGATGCTCATCAAGAGATATTAAGACATCAGGTAAGATAAATGAGCATTCCTTTAAAAATAATTAATCTTTAATGGCTTTGTTTCTAGTAATGAGAGTACTTGAGGAACATCTTATCACTTAATACCAGTAAACAAACACCTAGAGGAAGGAATTGCAGATGCTCGAATTCACTCAGGTCAGCAAGGCAAGGTGACCCGTCCACAGATGAAAAAGTGCAAAAATTATATCCCAGACTAAAGCACAATGTGCACCCAGACATTGTCCTTATATTTAAAATACATGATAATAGTATTTTTTCCCTCATTGACATAGCAACAGCAAAAAAAACAAGGCCCCTAAAAAACCAAAACCAAACACCAACCTCCCCCCAACAAAAAAAGAAAAAAATCCAAATGCAACAACAACAGGAAAAAAAAAAGGGGGGGGGGGGGGGGGGGCAAA
>NW_010972665.1:4591588-4653862 GCF_000737465.1 Haliaeetus leucocephalus
AAAAAAAGGGGGGGGGGGGGGGGGGCAGCAAAACAAACCCACCCACAGTTCAGCTATTCCTGCAAACTTTTTGCACCTTGTAACAAAGTATGAAGGAAGACCTGTCTTGTAATTTATTTACCTGAGGCTCAAGAACAGAATCACAGAGTAAGGTAAAATAGATTTTCTTACTTCTTTTTTTCAAAAGATATTCTCTAAACGAATCTTACAATTTGCTACCCACAGAGTATTTCTGTGTATAATATTTCCACAGCTAGGTGTACATCTAAACAATGTCCTTCCTAACACCGCCTACGTCCATTGAAAGTGTCCCAGCAAATCTTTCTCCACACTCCCAAGGTGGGAAGTAGAAAAGCATCCTCAGGCGCTGATGGAGCAGGTAAGCCTTGGAACAGTGGTTGAAATGACACTGTAAGACTCGGTAGCATTTTCACTGGGGCAGTACAGTCTGTGGTTTGCATATCAGTGTTAGATAAGGCTGACACTGTTTGTTACATCCAGAAAAAACAGAAGAGCATAGCAATGGCTCAGATTTACACAGTTTTAATCCCATATAATTCCACAATAGGCTCCATGCCTGTTGGTTCTTATTGGTTGGCTCTGGGCTTCCAAAGGCATGTAGCCAGTAGGAAACATTAGACAAAAGGACTTTGGTGGAATTAGGTGGCATTTAGGCTGGGCAAATCTAGGCCATACTATGCTATCCCATTTCTGAAAGCCCTGAACAGTGCCAGTATATTTTGACCAATAAAGAACAGATGTATTACTGGAAAAGAACTGCATTTGAGTAATGCGTCATACCAAGACCTCAGCACATACAATCAGTGTCTAGTTTTTATATATATCTTCAATTCAGTTTCTCCAACAGCTTTGGGTTTATAGAATTTAATGGCCTGTAGTCCAGTGGGATATAAGGGAAACATCCAGTTCATAAACTGATTTTTTCCTCATTGACACAGCCTATGTGTAACAACACTAAAAATTGCTGATCTGTGACTTTCTGCTCTCTCCTTTTGCTTAAATAAGGGATTCAATCTATCAGAACTGTTATTGTTCAATTACTATAATAATAAAAATAGGCATCAAATAGATAAAGCGTCAAGGAAAATTAGCAATATATCTCAAGAGTCCTAAGAGCAAAAGCTATGTGCAATCCCATGTCACTACAATCAAACATTTATCCTATCTCTATTTAAACCACTTAATATAAAGCATTTTTTATGTATATGTCCAAATAAATTAGAAGGTATATGAACTGTTAAAAGGAATTTGATTGAGCTTCATTATAATCCTTATATTACACTCCCTTCTACTTTTGCTCCTCTGCTCCCTGGCCAGGTTATAATCTGTAGTGATACACAGAGATACCAATTTATTTTCAGATATATCCAGGTATAAACACAACTCCTAATCATGAAATTAATTTTTGCATAATAGTAAAGATAATCAGAGCTGAAAAATGAGCCAAAAACCTGTTCCAAAACCCTAGCGCAAAACAAACTATTTCTCTGGTCATTCACACATGAAATGGGATAAACCTGTCTTTTAGGAACTTGCATGAGGCAAGGTTGGAGATCTAACAGTAACACAGTCGCTCAGTGGTCCCCAAAGTGGGGTGTTCATGAAAATCCACTGGGGACCAAGAAGAAAATATTAGAACTTCAGTAGTACATGTATATAATTCATAAATAAATATGCATATATTGGGGATGCATGCTCTGAAATTTTTTTTTACTGATAGGGGTGCACAATTGAAGAAGTTTGGAGACAACTACCCTAGCTGATTCTCCAAGTGATTTTGGGGCACATTATTCAGAAGCTCTTCCCCAAGTAAATCAGTGGCAAACTGACTAAAAAAGTAAGAATCTGCCTTCACACTAGGTGTGTGCAGACCTTCTAAGCTTTCTGGGCAAAACACTTCACTAAAAAAGTAGGCAAGTACTATTAACAGGTTACAAGCAAATTTCCATTAAAATGCTTTCTATTGCTATGAAGGAGGTAATAATTCAAGCATCCACACTACCTTTTTTTCTTCTTCTCTTAAGGCAATACTTCTATTTGGCTTTGCCAAATTTGAAATCCATCCAGGTTTACCACATTCAATAATTAATGTATTTTGATCTTCTATTTTGGTGGATTTCCTGCTAAGTCAAATCAGCTCTTTGAGAAACACATTACAAATCTCAAAATTTTCTTAGGTATACTGAAATAAAATCTATATAAAACTGTACATTATTATTATCCTTTTAAGTAAGTTGGAAGCTTCCATCATGTAGATTAATATTCCTAGTATTTTAAGGTGATTCACTTAAGAGCAATTAAGTATGTACCCACTTTAATTAAATGACCAAATCTGAACAAGTGATTTGTACAAGGAGTGACTTTTAAATTGAAGTCTATGCAGTGAGACAGATGAACAGTGATGGTAATGAAACCTGAAAGACTTAGCAGAGAGGCCACTGAGAAATGTAAATCCTTATTTTTTGAAAACTTCTACCAACACTCCATAGTATAGATGCTGTTGTTTTGTACAGCATTTTGTATCAACTGAACTACAGGAAAAGGGGTTTAGAATGGTAAGGCTGAGAATCCATATCACAGACAGCTGAAATATTTTTGTGACAATTTTATTGTGTTACTTGTAGAGAAAGTATCAGCAGCCTTTGTCAATCTACTGCATCTCTGGGGTTAAAATTACTTAAATCAGAGCATGAATTAATGGGCACGGTTACCATTATGTCTGTACTACTCTGTGCTTTTGCAGAGATTTATTTTCAAGGCAGAAAGAAGTTATCTGTTATTTTCCCCGATGCAGATTGTCCAATTTAAAAGTCAAGAACAAAACCAGCTTAAATTCCTTTAAGGGACATTAAAACAACACTAAGAACAAAATATATGGCTCTGAATAGACAGTACAATTGTAAGAATTTTTCCATAACTTACCTGTCTTTGATCCACTGACAGAAACATCAAAGCAGCATTAGGGATATTGAATATTCTTTCTAACTACTCCATACTTATCAACACTGTACTTAAACCTTTAGATTATACAGCTACAAACAGAATAATTTTATTCCTTGAGATAAAAAAAAATAAATTCAGAAGAATGAAATCTTACCATATGACAAAACTCCATAACCTCAACACTAATCCTCAGGTCTTAAAACTAGAGCATGCTGAAATATACTGCATTAAAAACCAGGAAATACGATTAAAGTAAATACACGTTTTGAAGATATCTCAGCTGATCTCCCTACTACTTATTTCTTCAAAATAGTTCTAGTTTTACAAGTTACGAATGATAATCTCTCCTTTGCCCAAACTCCACTCCCTATATAGCAGAAAAGCAGATGAAGCTTCCAAAACTGGTAGGTGGCTTGAACAGTTAGCAAATGAAAGAACACAGGCCATATACGAGAAACCTCATCAAAACCCTAGGGATTTAGAGAATAGTTAGAATCATAAATGAAGAGAAAGGGGATAGAGCAACTTCTGTATTTGACAGTTTTTAAGCTTAGATATATGGTTTCTCTGTACCTTCCACAACAGACTGAACACAAGAGTCATTTGAAGGACACGCTAGAAACTGGTAGAGACTTTAGCCTTTCAGTCATCAGTGTGGATCCAGTTAGCATCATCTGTTACCTATTTAGTAACTTGAGATGTTTAACAAATCTCTACAGCTAATCAGTCTAGGCCACTGAGAACAATACGCACTTTTGCTGTAAACCTCAGTGGAAAGGCCAAGAACCAGAGGGATGAGGAAATGTAATGATCTTCACAGAGCCTCAGGAGGAATCTTTACAGTTCGGCTTGGCACGCATAGCCGCACCTCCTCACAAAGGACAGGTTATGTCACATTTCTCTTTGCAATATACATTTTGTGCTCAAACAGAAGCCATTCCTGTCAGCGCCAAGTCAGACACCTTTCATGACAAAAAGGTCATTTAAACAAGAACAGAAAATATAAAGACTGAAGTGCAGGGGCATGATGCATTACTCTGGCTTCCTGTTTGCTAAGCAGGCTTGTTGGTCTTACCTTGCCCCATTCTGCCACCTAATTACGCTTTAGGAAATTGCTTGCTGCTGTCATAAGTTACGTATTCACTTTCCATTAGTCTCCATAGCAAATGACTGGTAGGCAGCATTCATACGAAATAACCACACTAAATCTTACTCTCAAATACTTTCAAAAGCAAGTGGAATCTAGGTATCATTTGGAATACTATTTAACAACAATTTCTTTGAATGTGCTAACAAGCAGACAGTAACCTAATAAGTGGCTGTTGATGACACTGTTTAATTTGCTAGAGACAAGATAGGACACAGAGCATGGCAGGCTGTGTGCTTTGCACTTACCAAGTAATGGATAACATCAATCAATAGTGGCTACATCTTTCTTTTTAATCAGTCCAAGTAGCTGGGATGTCAGACGTGATGCAAAATGAAAGAGAGATGGGAGAAGGATCACAATATCACTCGCACTCTTGAAAACTTCAGCTTTTTGTTTTAGCAGAAGACTTGGTGTCTTCAACCCTCACAACCAATCATGCAAAAGGATCTGTTGCCAGAGTTCACAGTGCATGCAATAGTGACTACCACATGGCTTGCAAGACTTTTTTGGTTTTTGATTACTGGCAAAGGAAGCAGTCAGACTGCACTTCCATCCTTCTGCATTTGCCTCATTAGTTTAATGGTCCCCTTTACAAAGGGCATAAAAACATGCATCTCAGTATAGGATCCATACAACTGTTAAAGGAGCCAAGTCGTAAAAAATAACAAATTAAACTTAAGATTCCAGTCAAGTATTTAAACATGACCATGCCCTGAGTTTTAGTAGTCTGACAATCCTTCAGCTACAAGTAGAAGTACAGGAAGAGAGTGTTTTCCAGTTAGCACCTTAGCACATTCGTCCTCTGTGACTGACACACAGTGGATTCTCACACACACAACCCTGCGGCAGAATCTGTATTAGGTCTATTTAAATGAAAAAAATGCAGATGAGTGTCCTGGTTTTGGCTAGGATAGAGTTAGTTTTCTTCCCAGTAGCTGGTATAGTGCTGTGTTTGGGATTTAGGATGCAAATAATGTTGATAACACACTTATGTTTTAGTTGTTGCTAAACAGCGTTTACACTGTCAAGGACTTTGCAGCTTCTCACACCATCCCACCAGTGAGCAGGCTGGGAGTGCACGAGAAGCTGGAAGGAGACACAGCAAGGACAGCTGACCCAGACTGGCCAAAGGGATATTCCATACCATGTGATGTCATGCCCAATATATAAACTGGGGGGAGTTGGCCTGGAGGTGCAGATCGCTGCTCAGGAACTAACTGGGCATCAGTCGACGAGTGGTGAGCAACTGCATTGTGCATCACTTGTTTTGTATATTCCAATTCTTTTATCGTTATTATTATTATTTTTCCCTTCCTTTTCTGTCATATTAAACTGTCTTTATCTCAACCCATGAATTTTACTTCCCCCTCCCCAGTTCTCTTCCCCATCCCACTGGCGGGATGAGACAATAAGACCACAACAATGAGAAATACGTTTTCTACCTCTGCTTCTCACTGAAATTCATGTAATGTGTTTTTTCAAGATGTTTCAAGTTTATATAGAGACGAGACAAATGCAAAGATGAAAGCCTTCTCAGCCCTAGAGAATTAGCTACAGACTGAACAAACAGGTCATTGAATTTTAATTCTGGCTAGAATTTCTGTATTGTCTCAAACTACAGTTTAACCTCTTTTACCCCAGGCATAAGTAACACTTCAAAAAAGCACAGATGTAAATACAACTATGGCTACAATGCTGTTAGTTACACGAGGAACTGCAGCGTGTAGGTCCTGCAATAAATTGATGCTGAACCTTGCAAAGTTTGTTTTCTCATGAAAGGTTGCTCAGGTGCAGGTAAATTGCCTTTCTTAATTATTTATAAATTGTCTTTTTTCTCTTGGTATTTTCAGGCAAAAATGCATTCTAAAGAAAAGCATGCTATAACTAAACATCATTCAAACTCTGGAGGCTGGATTTTCAAACAGATTTCTGGTTTACAGTTCCCTTATTACACAGAACAATGTTGGCTCATACAAAATACTCAAGTTTACCATGATTTGCAGAAATACAACAATCACAAAAAAGATGACAGTAGAATGTAAGAAATATTCTAAATGGCATTTAAAAACATAGTATGTACTGAAATATTGTGCCTGATGTCACACTAGAACACGATCAACATTTTGCAGGGCTATGTTTCTGTGCTGGCAAATAGATAGAACTCTGACAAATGTCTGCTTAGACTTAGACGTACTGCCTCTGGCTAAAACAGATATAGGTTAACACACAGCAAATTTAAGCAGCCAAGCAGAAATCATTCCAGAAGTTAAAATAAATCAGTAATTAAGTGACACTTTTCAGAAATATAATTTTAGTTCTCATTTCCTTTTTTTGTTAAATACTTCGCCGGCTGTTATTTTGAGACGGCTCTTAACCGCTAGGTTATTTTTAATGTCCTGCATGTGACAGATGTCTCTGAAATAAAAGGCAGCTGAAGGACAACAAACTCATTCTCCAAGACAGTTTTTATGTCCAGTGTCACTGTGAGGATCAAGCCCAAATATCCTCTAACAAACTCAGAAATCACACTGACAACTTTCATACTAACAGCTGTTTAAGACCACTGTTCTTTCTTTTACTAAAGCAAGCCTGTATTTGCAGGACGTTTAACCTCAGAGAAGGAAACACAGTTAACTAGGCTGGAAATGCACTAGAAGTGGGATCTTAGTTGAAATGGAGACAGGGGATAATGCAACGGGAGTTAAAGGGTATCCTACAGACAGAAATCCGTAATTGCTTTTGCTGCTAGTGTCATTAAAATGGCAAGAGGGACCACCATACAGGCTCTCAAGTCAGCAGTTCCTGAGCAAGTTGCCAGATAGCAAGTAATTGCTATGGAAAAAGCGAGGAAGAGGGAGAAGAGAGAAAAGCAGATACAGAGAAGTCTCTATAGTAGAAGCTATCCTTCAAACTGCAGTAAATGAGTTACTCATTACAGTCTGGGTCATTTTAAGAATTAAAAATTCTTCCATAATACAGTATCAAACTGGGTCTGCAAAATGTACACATTTCTGAAGATACCAGATAAATTTAGCACTGAAATGATGTGGTCAGACAGGAACAACGCAGCCCCTGCCTCTTCAATCCAGGGAAAATAAAAAAATCAGACCACTCAAGATCAAATAGTGCATTCACTACTGAAATGCTTAAAAGAGAAGTGATAACCAGCCTTGTGGGGTTGAGACAGAAGATCCCTTTTCTCTGAGTCAACATTTGGGCCTGGTATTAACTGAAGTTTGAAATCTTCCATTACATACTAAGGAGTATGTTTGCACAACCGTGCAGAAGTTCATCCTTCTCTGAAAGGTTCTTCCCTGCATTGGCACAGTTACACTGGTACCACAGCCTTAGTCACATTTGGGTTGCAATGAAAGGATAGCTAAGATGTGATGAAAAACACAGCCCAACATTACTTTTTTTCAAGTAGGTTACATCAGTCTTTTCGGATGTTGCTGAGGCAGAATGTATAACAACAGGTGCCAGAGAAATCCATCTGTACTCCTTGGAAGTGCCAAAACACACAGAACTGGAAAATGTTGCTGCAGACACTCTCAGGTCAAAAATGACCACAAAAGTCAAAGTAAACCACCAGCCAAGGAATCTAATTTATGGCAGCAGCTCTGTTCTTGTCCCAATTAGAAATAAAAGGCAAAGTTTCATAGTATCAGTACTTAGTTGCCTGGTATTCGTTATTATACCAATGTTTAAAAGATACGAGTTAGGTATTATTATGGTAGTTTTGCCTACGGATCTAGCACACAAAGTCACAGCAGACAGACAAGATGGACAAAAGTTCCAAATTTCACTTGGATCCAGATATATTAAAGCGATCAGAGACTGACTATCAACATAAACATGAACATGCAAATCCTACCTTAGCAACTGCTGCTGCTTTCAATTCTGATCAGACAAAACTAATTCAATGCCAGTGTCCTGTAGAACACTCGTTTATTTGACTGTGACATAATGTGGACTTCAGAATCAGAGAATTTATGTACCTGGAACCCTAAGGATCAGAAACCTTCCCACTACACATATTGAAGATAATGGAAAGAGGAGGGGAGGAGCAGTTTACTGAGTCTTCAAGTTAGAGTTGCCGTTGGCCTGCCAAACAAACTAGCAATTACTGGAAATTTAAGCCACTTATTGAGAGTTTAGTGACCAATTTCACCATTCACTTATTGGCCCTGATTCTTGTGGGCTTTGCACAGTAATGTTCCTTGATTAATATTTGAAGCAATTATCTTTAACTCACCGTCTTTTATTCATTCATTCATAATAAAAATCCAAATGAGTTGCTCAACAGCAGTAAATCAGCTCACATTGCAACAGGAGTACAGCTGCTGTACTTTACAATGCCCTCAACTTCCAGAAAACAGTAAAACCAGGAACTTGTTAACACAGAGGCGTTCCTAGTATCACAGAAAGACAGTAAGGACTTCCTGTATTCAGCAAGACAGCCACTTTTATTTACTCAATGGGTTATAAAACTTGGCAAATATAAAACTGGAACTACAAGTCTTCTCAGTCAGAGAGTAAGAACACTTAGTTTTTGCAGCTGTGTACAGTATTATAGAAAAGTATTTTTGTCTGTATTAATATGAAAACCTGAAGGGGCAGCCTGTACATATTTCATCAACACACCACATAAACAATCTTACATGAATCCTAAGATAAAACAAGACAGTCGGACCAAAGGCTGAGAAGTGTTGAATAGCATTCTGGACTAGAACTGCATTTTTGCCTCAAGAAGACTACCTTACTTTTTCAGCACTTAAATACTCTTTCTATTGCTTTCTAGTGATGATTAAATTATGAATTCTATGTGCAATTCACCTTAGTTTTGGAACCACCAATTAGAATGTCAGTCACAGATGGAAGAACATGATTTAAATCCTAATGACTGTTCAGGTCAGTTTAGGCTTTGGTCAAGAACAATACTACAGATTTATAAGAAGGTCTGAAAACCCTTTTATTCATGGAGAATGAAATATATATAATGCTTTTCTGCATCATTTTCTCATTTGAAGTGGAAGAGAGAAATGAACATACAACAACACATTAAGAATTTTTTAATTCCACTCCAGTCTGATACGATGTCCTTTAGTAAACTTGTACATCTTAGTAGTCAAGACACTATTTGCTTACTTGCTAATTTTTTATTTTTTTTTTGTAAAACATATTGACCCAGTTGAACTAAAACAGAATAAATGGTTGGTGAGCAAGCATAAATTCTCAATTTATATGATGTTTTGAAGACAGAAATGGCTAGGTAATGTGTCCTCAGATGAAAGTTTTAACAGGGAAATAGCTTTCTTTGTAAGGATGTTCATGTGATGTAAAACTGCATAAGAGTGACAACGCACAATGACTTACATTCCACCTTTTTTATTTTGGGAAAGTCTCAAGGATATGGCAAGAGAATTAAGCAATTAGCTATTGCTACTTTGCTCCCTCACTTACCTATTCTTTCTTCCTCCAGCTGCAAGAACATGAAGTTAATTGCTGCCATAATTTTGATCTAGTAGGATTTGTATCTTTAGTTCAGCAGGACCTAAATATTATTTCCAGATCTCAGAACGCTATATATAGTTCTTGCTATTTCTTAACGGCCATGCAAAACTATGGAGGATTCTCAGAAGATTTGTATAACCCTGGCTACAGAGTCACTTCTCGCTCTTTGCTGAAGTTCAGTCCCACAGTAATGGCTGTTCATACAACAAAGCTTAGGACAGTCTGAAGTTTCACATTTTCTTCTCTAGCAGAATTCCCCCCACACACACACCCCTCAAAAAAAACCCCCACAACTGATTTCTGTTTTTTCTGTCATTTCAGTAGCACCTTGGGCCCTTCCTTCGTTCTTTCTGCCCTTTACACTTAATTTTGTTCTCTGTTAGGTCAGTAGATCCACACAGAAGTTTTCCAGTATTGGCAGAAATTCAATAGTCTATGATTATTCCAAGTCCTGAAGCTGAAAATTCCCTCAATTTAAAGTTCCATTTTTTAGCTTTAGAAAGAAGACAGAGATTAAATATAATAATATATCAAGGGAGTACAAAATGTTTTTCCTAGGTACATACTTGTTGATTTCCTTCACATAACTACCATTACAATAATTGTTTTATTTTTTAAAACTAACTTTGTGCAAGAGAAGGCTACCTTATGAGGCTTTAAGCTTTTCTTAAAAATCAACTAAATAAAGTATTATTTGCTAACATGAGGGAACTCCGTTTATTTTTCCAGGAGATCTAGAGTTGCCAATAAAATACAGACCAATTAAATATAGGACCAAGGTGCATGCTCTTCAGGAAAAGGATAATCCACAGAAAAAGCCCTGAAAGGGTTTTGTCTTAGTATTTCCATCCATTAGCATGCACCCATGTTTTTCACTTCCAAACTGTGCTCTTGGTTTTGGGGTCAGGACAGTGTTTTATTTTATGGGACAAAGGAAGTAAGAGAAATGTAAAATTATCTAAGGCGTTAAAGCAGCTAAAGCAACTTAAAAGCAGCTAATGCCATAAGCTGCTTTCAATGCCTTCAATCTGTTTAAAGGAGGAGGAAGAAGGAAAAAAAAAAACAAGAAAAAAAACCTTGTGAGGAAAACAAGAAGCCTTGGTGATATAATGAATCAGGAGGCATATTTGATGTAAGTTTTCGAAGGGGACATTTGTAACATTTGAGGGCAAAGATATGAAAACTCAAGATTAGCTTTGAGGAAGATGCACTGGTGATTTGGAGTTGGTTATCAAGTGCATAACTTACTCTTGGTAATGGTTGGTTACAGCCCTGGGCTAGCTTTGGACAGTTGTTTCTAGTAGCATAGCTGAAAAGGGAGAGGTGGGAGGAAATAGAATAGGCAACCAAATACAGTAATAGAATGGCTGCAAGCACAAGCACGTACAGCAATGCACCTCAAAGCACAAATACAAAAATAAGGCTGGCCCACGGATCTTCCAATGTAAGACGTTTTGTGGTGCGTTGACCCACCTTTCCACACTGACATAAATTGATCTTTTACCACAATGTTACTGAGCTTCCAAATACAGTATTAAGCATAGAGAGACCTGTCCTTGGAAAGGCATTTGCTTGAATTGTCACATTTATACTAAACTGTCTTCACTAACATTCTCAGTTGTACTGTTCTAGTTATTTTTCTCATATCTAGATCTATCTGGTTAATCTTGGAAAAAATACCAAACAATATTAAAACCTTTAAGAAGCGATTTAAGATTAGGAATAAATGCATCTTGTGGCTATCATTTTCTAAACAATGAAGAGACTCCAGCCTTAGGAATCTACTGGAGATGAGCTAGTATTGCACACTCTGCATGTTGTAACAGAAGAGCATTAGATAGTCACTATGTTATTCCTCCCCTCTTAGGGAAACACTGGAAGATTAAAACATGAAACAAATACTATTAAGGTTTTACAGAACAGCTTCTTCTTTAGTCCTTAGGAAAAAAAAAATCACCACAAAACACTTTTTTCTTTTAATTATATGTATTTCACAGGGACATTCTGTTGTATTGGTAGATCTGAGCAGACCTTCATTAAGAAACAAGAAAGCTCCTCTCTGATCCAGTCTAACACTATATTCCATGCTGGCGATCATTCAAAACCTACTACATGCACCAAGATGAATGCTGGGAATTTTCTATTAGTAATCTAGATTGAAGGACCTTTGACAGCTTTTGAAGTTGGGCCTTTAACTGCTCTCAAATATCTGTTCGCTACTCATCACCCATCTTGCATTACTGACAAGATTCTGGAGCCGAAGCATCCCAGTTCTCAGTACTGCCTACAGATTTATCCAATAATCCACATCATATCTCAGGAATGGAGTTTGAAGCAACCAGTATTTCTGGTGCTTGTAACTGAATAACTGATCGACATTAGTTTGTGTAGACACTTATGAATACAAGCTACCTAGCACAGGGGACAAAACAGAAGCTTGAGACATCAGGGGAACCAAGGCAACTGTTCAGGTTATGTTGTGTCCTTAAATGGCTTGAAATTAATATTAAACGAGAACTACAGCAGACATTTTGAAGACCCTCCACAAGATTAGAATCAATATGATTGACTGAAATAGATTTAAACACTCCATCGCTCTCAGTGCACTATTACCTTACAATCAGTTTAAGTGAATGTCACGGTTATTTCCACAGGATTGCAGGACTGCAATCCACACTGTTGCAACTCTGCTCACAAGGACTTGTGTACTTACTGTTAAGTGACCACGTAAAAGCCAAATTACCTATACCACCCTAGATATGAGACCACAGCAACTGTATATTGTCCAACATACAGCTCAGCAGCAGCAGACAGCCACATTTCAGAACAAAACTTAAACTAATGTTCAAGTCTTCGAGTTCAATGGAAACAAAAATAGCACTTCCGATATTTTTCTGTACAGTTAGTCTAAACAAAGTCAAAATGTTATTGGACAATTCCCATCAGTACACAATGTCAAAGCAATGCAGGATTGATGATGGATCTACTGTCCACTTAGCAGCCAAAATCTATTCTACTCTAACAGAATTTCACAAGAAAATAAGACAATTTCATTAAATCTTTTAGGAATTTCAGCACAATTAGCCCAGAAAGAGCTAGTTTAATTTGTTTTTTAAAAACATTGCCCAAATTTTAAATTATGCTGGAATGTTTTCCTAGGTAATCATCATCTTTTCCCTGCTACTTCTGCAGTTATTGCATACTCTTCATTGACTAGTTCCTCAGTGACCTTTTTTACCTATAACATTTCCAGAGTCAAAGTACTTCAGGATTATTTCAAAGTCAAACCAGTGAAATAAAGTTATTTTTATGCCTGTATTGAATTGTTCATTATCTATCTGAGAATACCTATTCTGAGAATAATTAAGGACACACAGCCAAGGTAATTTTTCCTAATTAGAACAATACCTGTACAGTTTGTGATGACTTCTTACAAGCCTGAAACTGCTTCTTCAATGAAAAAGTTGTTTTCTCTACCTGAAACTAACAAACAAAATACGGTACTTTGCTAGACTGCTGGAATTGAATGCATTTATATTGATAAAAACAGCATGAAAGCATTTCTAAGTGAAAAGAAGTGAAAAGGTATTTTGATGACTCAGAAAAAAAAATGCTAGAAAAAAAGAGGACACATAAATTAGACAAGGTCAATGCTGGGCAACCTTCTTTTTAATCCTCTGGACACTAATATTTACATACCTCAACAATCAGAAGTTAAATCATTATTCATTATGATAAAATTATGACTATGAAGAATTACCATTATTACAACAATAAACATTTTTTTCAGGAAGGGTAGTTCCAATTCAAATAAACCATTTCAACACATCCTTGAATAGAAGAACATGGAAAAATATTATGTTTATAGGGATATAGAAATACCTGTTGAAATTCGTGTAAGCAGCATGACATTCACTGGATAGGTCTACAGTTAGAAAAGTAAACAAATTTCACCCTTTTAAAACACCATCACAGCTTTACCTTTTTTTCTCCCCCGCCTCCAGATGAAAAGCATGGAAAGGGGGATATCACCATCTTATTTATCCACTTCCCATTTCAAACACCACTAAAATGCCACAGTTTCTAAGCTGTATTTTTCTTTTCCAATAATTCTTACCTGTCCTCTGGTTAGATACCACCACCACTCAATGCTACCCACTGATAAGAAATGTAGTAACATAGAAACCAATAGGCAACACTCACTGAAGTAGTGGGGGTTCAGATGGATTTTACCATTGATAAATCATGCCTTAGATAAGGAAAACCCTACCCTTACCCTACCCACAGCTGCAACTATTCAACAGTTTCTACCAAAACACATAGGTATTAACCATTCTTAGAACTATTATTTGTGGTGAGGGGCTGGTTCACACCAGTGCTGAAGGCTCACACCACCAGCCATTCTGGATGCCATCTTCTCATGCAGTAATGATTTCTGGTTTGTGTGGCATCACCTCACCCATTTTTTTGAAAGCTCTGCTTCAGAAGGCCAAAGAAACATTTGGGACAGTGGCTACTATTATAACACAACATTATTATAAAATCTATTTTTTAAAAAAATTCAGAGCTTTTAGCTTCATGTTTTTTCCCCACTCTGTACTGCTCAATCATTAGCATATTCATATTTTCTGGATCGTGCTATCAAAATCTACATAACAGAGATGAACTCCCTCACATAGCAAATACGTGTGAACATCTCTTAGCAACAACCGGTCATGAGCCAGCAAGGAAACTTAACAGTGATCCCACTTAAAACATCCCACTTATGCATACCAAATGATAATGCCATCAGTAAAAATCCAAACTGTTCACTAAAGCAGCATGCTCTTGAATGCTTGAAATTAAATCTTCCCCACAGAAGCCAGACACCAGAAGGAGCTGTGCTTTGTCCTTGACAGCTATTCCAAGAACACTTGCAAGGGAACAGCAACGTGTGCTCCTGTCCCCAACTGTTTCAGTTCCAAAATCTTTCACATTCAGGCACTGCTTAAAATTCACTATGCACATAATGTGCCTACATTACCATCGTCAGAGAAATAAAGGAAGAGAAACAGGGAAACCATTAACAGTTTTCTGTGTTACTCAACCATGTGGAAAAGTAATTTTGCCAGACTAATATAGGTACCAACCACTGGAGGATTAAAAATCAGGCTTCCCAACTGGCCTCTACAAAGATGCCTGAAAAATAAGAGTGAGCTTGATGTCAGCAGCCTCCTAATTGCATGTGTAATAGCAAGGGTAACTATCACAATGATATTAAGGTTTTTAAGTCAGGCCAACTTCACACATTCTCCAACTGAATGGAGGGCTCCAGAAAAAAAAAAAAAAAAAAAAAAATCTGATCTCCCAGTAAGCATGGTCTTCTCTCTTTCTTCTCTCACCCTTTTCTGCCCAATAAGGCCTTTATGCATAATCAGAGAAATACTTATAGGGATGCTCATGCTTCAAGGAAGGTGATCCTCTCAAAAGTCAGGTCACATTTATATGCCTACAGATGGATTTAGTGAATTATTTCATGCACACACTTTGTATTCTGGTGTTTATCTTGGCCAGAAGGCTCGGCTGCTCACGGCACTGAATTTTGCTTACTGGTGAAAAAAAAACCAAAACAAAACTGAAACTGTTTTCATTTTACTGTAGGCTATAGAACATGCTTAGCTTTATGTAGCATACTTCTCAAAGGGCTGCTATATATTAGGTCAAAGGCAATTAGGTATTCACAAATCTATTTGGGGTAGGTGGGAAGAGAACACTACCATTTTAAGGATAAATCAAGAAGAGATGAGCGAACTAGTTCAGAAAGATGGATAAAAATAAAGTCTGATCTGACTGCAATATGCAGACCACACACAAGAGGAGAGGGACCAGAATTAACTTTACAGGAGTGAACTTTCTCCAAACAAGGTAATAAATAAGACAAGCACCACAGATGCTGTGTTGAGGAAGGAAGAGATGCAAATGTAATGGGAAAGACAGCAAAAAGACAAGGAATGCCTTCATTAAATTCAGTCCGGTTTCTTGAAATAATTCTTTAACGCAGGCAGTGAGTTTCAATTGACTAGAATGCATGAAAGAGGGATACTAACTGCTTGTTAGTAAGAGAGGCATAGAGAAAGATACTGAAAAATATTTTCAAAGTACTTTTTGAATAGAACTTTCAACTCAAAGAAATGTAGCTACACAAAGAGAGACAGACACATCTTTATTCCAAATCATATGTTACAGTTTTTAGGAAAATGCACTACGTACTTCCTTTAGCATAGCAGTTAGTCCTTATATTAAGTGGAAAAACTAAAACCATCTCAGCTCATTACATTTTCTGTAACATCTAACTTCTTATGAAGTATCCCTCTCTCCTTGTGCTTTTGTCAACTTTTATTTGACCTTATGTCAAAAACGGATATGCATTTTTCATCTTGAATTCTTCAATACAGACTTGTTTGAATTACAATAGTTTAAATTAAATTATATTGCCATTCAGCTAGCTGTGACAGAAATAACTGCCTGAACTACTATCTAGGGGAAGCAGCCCCCCACTAAAGTTAGGACCATTATCTCTGCCAGATACTTTATTCAAAATCATCCAGCTTCAGTGTGGGTTGTATAGCTTCATCACTTTTTTTGTACTAGCATATCTCATATCAAGTAAGAAGGAAATTATTCTTAAATACTCAGCACAAAATGATCAAAATGTTTAGTAGCTTATCAGTTCAATCCTTTCATATTCATTTTAAGCATAAACCATAAAAAAGTCTCTGAAATTGTAAATACTAGTTCTAAAACTATTACTTGGTAGGTTATGATACCTATTACCAGGTACTGAACTATTCAACAGGGAAGTTATAAACCATTCTCCTCCATGTATTGAAAGACCACTTGCACATTACTTATATCTCAGGAACTCAGAAGTCCTTAGCTGATCTCTCATTGATGGCTCAAGCAAAATTATTTGTTTGCTGGCTTGTTGAACAGGACAGTTATTGTCCAGATCTGATTCTATGAAGCTGTATTTCAATAAGCTGGGAGTAGTTTCGGTGAAGTGCTCTAAAGTAATAAATTTATGGGTATTAATGAGCTATGTGCAGTCTCTGTGAATAACTCAAGATAAAGCAATAACTGTATGCTGAATAGGAAGAAAGTACAACGTATAGCTACATATAAGATAAATACATTACTTCAACCACCTTAAAATCAGATCAGAAAGAAATATGTTTTAATTCCTTTTCCTTTACAAATTATTTTAAAAGTTTATTAAGATTTAGTTTTCAGAAGCAGTACTTTGCTGTCAGGTCATTCTACTAGTTTCCAAGAATCCTAACGCAATTACAAAAACAATCTGAGATGAAGTATAGCATGAGGCTGCATTTTACTGCAATCCTGATTTCAACTTCATACACCTTGCGTGAAACTTTGCAAATTAAGTCTTTTGCTTTACTAAAGCAGAATTATATTTTCACCTTTAAGCATGTCTAAGACTAAGGAGAGCAGCTTAAGTGAAGCCAGCATCCAAAACACACTACCAATGTTTCCCAATGATAACGAAACTGGTTAAGTGTGGTGTTGGGCAATACCTGGGGGCACCGACAACCCAAATCAGGTTTTAAGAATTCAGGAGGCATACACCTCCCACCTAGCTGCAAGAGCAAGTTAGAGGATTGGTGTCACTAGCTGCTGGCTTCTGAGATGAGTGCCCCTGACAAGGACCCAGCAGTGCAGAGGGTTCATAGTTCCAAACATCTCCCAGATCATCCCACAGTCAAACTGGGACATTTGTTGTGAAAGAGGTCAGCACTGAATAAACCAGGGGAATGAGTATCTCTCAAAATAAATAAGTAAATAAAATTAACAAACACTGACAGAATGGCACTGGGAATTCTCCATCTATATTATATCTTATGATTCATTTTATGTCCACAAGAAATGGAAAAAACAGGCATGTTCTTTTTCTGAATTACAATGGCCCATTCTTGTGACATGAAGCTACGTTATCCGCAATCCTGGGAAGAGAGAAATTTGCATATAAGGCTGAGAGAGGACTGACTGACAGTGAATCACCTGTCTGCTGATCAGGTATTTTGGAGACCACTGGAAACTAAAGATGGTAAATGACACCACAGACTCAGGTTGGCCACCACCAGTACAACGTTCTACAAGACTTCAAAGAGCTTCTCACCTAAACTCTGTCATAATGCCAAGAGCACTGAATGTTCACAAATTGGAAGAGAAAGTATACAGAAGGAAATTGGGTTAAATCCAGAGGGATCCTTTCAGATAAAAATCCCTTACCAATATTCTAAACTAATAAAATTTTGCAATTAATTTATTCTGTTCTAGACAATTAAAAACATTCAAGATGCATTATCTAATAGAATGCAGTCAGAAAATAAGGCAGAGGCCACTCTCTTCTAATATAACTAGTAATTATGTATGCCATTTGTTGTTATGCAGCTGAACTGACTCAAAGTTCTGCATTAGCCCTCATATTGCAGCCCCTTTTACATAGAAAATTGCCAGCTTGAGTATACTCCCACACTGCAACGAGCATGCCATGAAATGGCTGTGAATCACAGATGGTGCCAGCAGAGATCTATCTATTCTCATCTTTAGTCATTCTGCAGGCAGGGAAATGCATTGGCCGCAGAGCACCCACCTCCTGGAGCTCCAGCAGCAGCTCTACTCTGTTTTGCCACAGACAATTGGCTTACCTGCCCGCGTCTGCCTCTTTAGTCTGAAGATGCCATCTGCATTCACTGCACACAAAATCACTCATGCGTTGCTCACGCTGCAGCACTTTTAAAAACCTACATATTAAGCCACTTATCCCATCTTGGTCCACAAGCCAGTTCACACTCACAGGCAAGCTCTATGCAGACATCAAGGGCATAGTATGACCCTAGTATTGCTCCAAAACTGGTAAAATTTCAGGTTTTCTACCACGTAACTATTTCTATAGGTGGTATCTTTGTAGAACACAGAAACCACTATATACAAAACACAATCATAAGTTTCAGTTTCTGAAAGTGGCAGAATTAAATATTTCAGTATATCTAACACTGAACATTTTTAAAATTAGCCATCCGACGACATGGAAGCAGAAACTACTAACCATGCTTGATACCCTTGATACCATTATCATACGGTTCCATCTCTATTTAAAAAACTTTAATATCGCCCAAAAGTTTGAAGTTAATTCTACGCTGAAGAAACAAAATTTATTGGTCTCTTGGCTGACACCATTATAGTGAACCTCCTATCCTTCCTTTTCATGATTAACTCCCTACAATTCCAAAGAAAGTCAGAAGTGTACCAGGTTATCTTTAACAGAAATCAGAACAAACACTCCCATGGCACTGAGTAGTGGAAAGCACTGGGTTAACATAGTGGCTAAACAGGGGAGAAACAGAGAAAAAACTCCAAAGTACTTACCTAGCTCAGTGTAAAAGAGGCCTGGGGCTCACTGCTGAGACAACAGCAAGAGCTGTATTACAGACCACTAAAATCAACATTGATAAGGGATGTGAAAAACCAGTCCCTAACATGATGCGCCACAGAAGTCCCCGCTGCTGAAGCCCAGCAGTAAAGCAGCTTTAGCAGCGCAACTGGTGGTCAGTACAGAACACAGCTGTGAAGTACAACTGCATCTGCTTTATTATTGTTTTGCCAGTAAGCATACCAATATCCTAGAAGGCTGAAGCATTTCTGTTATAGATGTGACCTAACATACAGAAATCTTACCTTGCATATCTTGTCAATATACCAATATAAGTTAACAGGAGCGCAGCCCAGTTTCCTCATGTTCTCACAAAATTTGGGATAAACTAAGCTATGGCTGTGTGCCTTCTCTCTCCCCTCTTCACTTGTGCAAAATCAGTATTTACCCATGTTAAAAACTGTCAAAGGGCTGGTACATATCCACATAGAACAAACTAAATTTAGTACAAATGTAAAGCCAGTTCTGCTGCACTTATCATTTAACAATACAGAAATAGCACCTGTTCCTCCAAGAGGAAAACAATGTGTTTGCTCATAAATTCTGCTAGTCTCCCTTGAAATTGGGACAAATCACCCTTCACCATTACCTGTCTCCATGTCTTAACTGCCAATGCTGTCACATGGCTACAATCTTCAGCAGTGATGTGTAGTGGTTTGCTGAATTGCATATCTGAACTCAGTATGATTTTTTGCCTAAGTTGACACTCTGAATTTTTAATTTCACTTCATACATAGAACAGAGATACATGTATACATACACATGATATAGCATGTATATGTATACACACACATACATAAATATGATACAGAAAAAAACACTATTTTGCTCTGAATAGTTGCTTGATAACTGGAAACAGTAATCCAAGATTATTTGGAATGCGTTATCACTGCTAGAAACTACAGAGTTCATAGTAAGTATGAAGAACTGCAATGCTTACTTCACCTTTCACCCTTTTTCCACCTCATCATGAAATATTTTAAGCTTCAGAGAGAAAAATCATGGCAGATTAAAGGCTACAGTTCTAATGTCTTGTACTATCTACTTAACTGTTCATTATCATGAAACATGCTTACACTTCTGCATTTATAAGAATTAAACAGCTTAAGGACCATCACCACAAACAGAAATATGAAAGTATTTTTATTATCTTGTCAACATCAGAAAAAGTGGAAAAAACCCAACTATATGACACTAACAGTTACTATCTATTGAAAGTTTGTCTACTAGCCATCACCACTGCTTCTAACCATTTTTCATGTTTTCAGTAATTCTAACAGACAGATTTTAACATCTATGATCTGAGGACCATACAACTCACACAATTACAAATGTACTGCGTAAATTAAAGAGAAACAAATACTCATAGATCAGCCGAAAAAAATGCATAACAATTTTCTTCCATTTACACTCTTCTGAAGTGTTTAACTGAAGTAGTCTAGGAAGATCCTGTTTTTCCTTATTACTCACTTTTTGTTTCTTTATAAACTAAAATACTGGCCATTGTAACTGAGCACTATTTTGTTAGCTGAAAAAAAAAAAAAGGGGCAACAGAAAACTCTACAGAGCTACATTCGGAAAGGAGTCTGCACTAAAGGCTCTTTGAAAAGAGGTTTTTATTAGGGGTGCTCACATTTATCACTTGTGAAACAGATATACATTGGATAGTACCGAAGTGAGCACTGGCAATATTACAGTATTTAAATTGAAATTAATTATCTGAATCTAATTCAGATTGGCATCTGTATGTTCACCTGAGCACCACAGGTGACTGCAGTTTTGTAGAAGACTATATATACTGCCTTCTGCAAGCAAACGGCAGCTTAGCACTCCAACAGTTGTATGACAGCATAAGGAAATATTTAAGTTCAAACCCTGTTTTTCCTTACAAAAAAAAATATTTCAGCTAATTTAGTGGTACAAATTTCATGTGATACACACACGAAAGTATGTATGTAGATTTGACTTCTTGAATAAGAAATATTTTCCTTTGCAATTGTCTGCAAAAGTGGTTTTCTACTATTTCTATTTTTCTTTCTACGAAGGGACTAGGGGTAAATCTAGAAGCCACCCTTCTGCAAGTTTTGTTTATAGTACAACGATTATGTAGTTTGCATTCATAAACAAATGAGATCACTAACTCTAAGCATGAAGTAAAACTCCTGCTTATTGAAACCAGGAGCCCCAAGTTCAAATTTCACGTACAAAGGTCTTGCTGTACAATACGCAGTATCAGTACTGGAAAGCACCATGTCCATTACCACCTTCCCAAAGCCAAGCTGTAAATTGTAATTCACTTGTAAATTCTACGTGGACCTAAAATGGTGCAATAACAGCTGTTTTTTTCTTGAAAGCCAGCAACCATAAATAAAATAAACTTGAAAAAGTTAGAACAAAGTAAATATTTTTGTCTGTTTTCTCTTGTCCCACAGAGAAACTGTGGGACAATTTCCACACACACACACAATTGTTGGATCAAAATTGGAGCAACTCCACTTTTTTCCAGCTACTGTGCGTATCACATAATACTGCTTATGCAGATCATGAAGCCTAAAATTTAAAAATAACCTCTTGTTTTTCTTTCCAGTCTCTTAACCACAACCTATACTGAATATGGTGATGTCATCAGCGTACAGTATTGCACCTTCTGCATCCCCTGAGAGCAGCTTGTCCTGCAGTATGCAGAGAGATACAGAAAAAGCAAGTTGAGAGAAAGAAAAGAGAATAGGGACACAGCAACTCAACTTCAAGAGATCTGTACTATGGTGCCATAAAAACAAGACAACGATATTTATTGCTGGAGCAGGCTCATGATGTAATCTACTGTCCGTGACCACTGTCTGCAGAGCTCGCAGACAGCTTGTAATTGGCATCTATTCTCAGCCACAGACCAAATACCAAGTTATTTTGAGATAGTTAAAAAGTCAGCAACTAAAAAACTTTCACCATGTAACATTTACCTACAAAACTTGGGATAATAAAACTGTTTATAACTTTCCTCTCCCTATTTATTTCTCTCCTTTTACTAAATATTTTAATAAATCCTCAGACAAGGTCTATGCCTATCAAAACACTAGACACACAGGCTATTCCTTGTATTCTGCCCTGCTGTGTGGCCTAAAGTAAGAAATAACTTTTTGTGCTGCTCTCCCTAGAGCCAGCAAAAGCACTGCTGGAGGCAGAAGTATGCCGTGTATATATTCCCTGAGCAGCTAGAATGCTTGGAAAAACCACTACCAAACAGTTTTGGAGGGAATTTGGTATTTATTTGTGACCTAATAATTCTAAATATTTTGCCTTTGTTTGATTTTTTTATTTATTTATTTTAAATAAGGGAAGGGATGAAAAGTGAAGTATTATTTCACCCACTACTGTCTGATTACAGGGCATGCCAGGGCAAAATCCCTCCTTCAACAGAACCAAAAGAGAACTTTTCAGAGTTTTGTTGTATCACAAAAAGGAGTACAAACATAACATAAAAAAAAAAAAAGAGAAGATGCCATCAAAAAAAACCTGTCAGCTTCTGTCCACTCAATTTGTAACTGACAGGCTGTTCAGAAAAAAAAAGTGGTTCATATAAGTTTCAGTCTTCAAGCTACTAGTGATGAATAACTGAGATAAAACAAAAAAGGAAAAATTCAGAGTAGAATTTACATCTCTGAGCAGCATGAAAATTACGCAGCTCAACCGTCCACATCATTCATTTGGACATGTGAAATACCCTGTGGACAGGTTTGAATCTTAAAGTAGTTCTCTCAAAGTAAAGGATGAAATAGCGCATGATAAACCAACTTGTCAGGAATCCTTTTACAGCTATTCCAACTGGAAATAAGCAGCATTCTCAAGGGACAGCAAAAGAAAAATAGTTATGTCTGATATGGTTTGTCTCTAAGCCAGAAGAAACTAGTCTGAAAAGCCTCTTTAAGAGATGTTTTAAAACAAGGGGACAGAGGAATATTCCTTGTAATGGCTGGGTACTAACTGCACAGGCGAGAAAAACAGATTACTATTTACAGGAGAAACAGAAAGGCCAACAGGAAGAACTGATATAATTAACATTCTTAATTGCCCAAAGGGGGGAGATATTACATCTTTTCCTGAAGAGGTTTCAGAACATGCTATACAATAAAACAGAAATAAAAATTCTGACACCTACACTTAATACAACAAAATACATTCTAAATTTAATATCAACCTGAGAAAGATTTTTTTGTATAGACCATAGCCTGTTGTTTCTATTGTATGAATAGAACTGTTCAGCATCTTATACATAATTAGCCTTTGCTGTAAGATACAATTTGATATGAAGTTTCCTGTTTCAGTTAAATTCAGTGGAATTACCCGGGTGAGGAATGATGACTTAGTCAATGACTAAGGTTTTGACAAATAGTTTCTGTCGATAACAATAACAAAAGAATAAGCACTAGCAAGGAACTGAACATTTCAGCAAATTACTGTACTTGCTAAACACAAGAGCAGGCAAAAAGCCAATTTCTGGCCCTGGGTATGGACAGGTCTCCCTCTGAAATCAGTATCAGCCACATTTATGGATTTAAGGAGAAATCTGGTGCTGGCAGAAAACCACCCTTTAAGCTATCATCCATTTCAGTGAAATCTGCACCTAGGAAAACTC
Source organism: Haliaeetus leucocephalus (assembly GCF_000737465.1). NCBI lineage: Eukaryota > Metazoa > Chordata > Aves > Accipitriformes > Accipitridae > Haliaeetus > Haliaeetus leucocephalus. Next base: position 4,615,340 of record NW_010972665.1, read on the forward strand.
CAGGTTAGAGCAGTTTTATATATCAGAATACAGTTTGTAACCAACACTAAAGACTCCTCTTTTCTTAGTAACACCATGATTATATTCAATGATGAGGTCAACTCCACTCTGCCCTCTCAAGGTTCATTTAATTGGAGAAGTTGGGAGAGAGTGAGAAGAGGAAACCGAGCACCAAGCCCAGGCGCTGGTTCTCGTTCAATCCCCCGCGTCTGCAAGCCCGTTGCTCAGGCGAGGCACAAGCCAAAGACCCTCCTGCGCCTCAGCACGGGCAGCTTTGTTAGACCGTGCAGGTTTTCTCTCACCTCTGAAATCTATAACCACTCTTTCTCCATCTTTCTCTGAATGCTCAGCAGAGGTTTTAATTTGGAGAGGAAGAATTATGGGTTTCTCCCTTTTTTATTTTGAGCTAATCTCCGCCTGCCTGGTTACAAGACGACTGGTTATACTAAACCATCCTGGATTTCCAACTACTGACATCTTGTATCTTCCCATGCTGAGGGCTGTCCCTCAGACCACCTGTACATCTTTAAACATTTCCTAAATCCTTTAGTTTTGCAGGCTACTTCCATTACACATTAAGCATGCATCACATCTCATCAGAGGTACCTTCCGCAGCCGTCTCTTGTTTCCAGAGGAATAGGAGAGGGGAGGAGAAATATCAAACATCAGCTAAAGCTGTGCAGACACAGTACAAATCCCAAGTTAGATTTCTCTTCTTACCAACTGAAAGTGATTAAGTAACAGATGCTTACTACATTAAGAAACCTTTTCTTCTGTCAAGACATTGACAACTGAGGTACGTAACTCTTGTAAATGCTAAGCAAAAGGCTTCCTCAGAAAAAGCAGTAGTTAGTATGATGGAGAATGAAGCTGCTGTCTATAGATAGGACAGTCTGTTGGAAACTATATGGTATGGTAATGATACATATTAAAGTGTTCATCATGGTTACAAGCTGAGAAACAAATACTCTTCAAATACGAAAGCTAATGAGGATTTCATCCTTATTCTTACAAGTTCTATTTTCAGTATTAGTTCAATAGAGAACTGGAAATCCTAACTGCTGTGAATTAAAATCTGAGCTCATAGGGATACACACAGTATAAAGGAAGAAATCTTTCAATATTAGTTTCTACTGTTGGGTACTGAACAGGTCAGTAATATATTAACTTACAAAGTCAAACTTCCTCTCTTAGCCAACAATCCTGACGTTCTGTAAACACAAATAATTTTTTTAAGCTTTAGTATTAATAGGTTTCTCTCTGTTGTGCTCTTCCCAGCTCAGAAGAGCAGAAAATTCTCCAAGTAGTCATACAGCCCAAGGTGAAGAAAAGACATTTGAATAACCAGGGTTCAAGTTATTGTATTCCACTGAGATGGTCCTGCCCAGTTTTTAACCCAGGATCTGATCTACATGTAGGAAGCCAAAGAAAGAATTCTAGATTTGCCAGTGTTTTTCCTTCAATTAAAAAGGACCTTTCTGTACAAATCCCCCTACTTCATTCTATTCTAGCCTGCCTAGAATTTTCTTCCATCCCATCTGTTACCCCATCCCATTTCTTTCCTTTTCTGCATCATCCCCCTTCCCTTCCAGTAAAGTTTACCTTTTGGAGGGCCACTGCAGCAGCTGTATTTTTTCAGTCTCTTCCCTTCCTCCCTCCCTCTCATCTTCCTGACAGCAACATATCATTTTACTACTCTAATTTAATGTTTGGACTGTTAAGGCATGATTTATTGAAACACAACTATAATTTTACTGTAATTCAGGGCTAAAGCGTATTTAGGCCTCTAACTTAGAACCCGCACCTCTAGAGCTGTATCACATGCCACTCAAACCTGGTCTATGAGCTGTATGGCCAAAGAAAAGGAGGGAGTGCGAGAGAGAGAACATAAAATAATATTTCATGCAGACATTTGCAACATTTCTTAAAGTAAACAACAGATAATAAAAATAAAACCTGTTGCAGAAGACTGACAGAAACAAACATGATTCTGAAATAATTTCTCCAGCAATCTATGCACCCAAAAAATAAATAAGATGCTGTATTTAAAAGAAAATTAATTTAAAATCGGGCATTTGACTGGACATTTCACAACTTCGCATTCACACAGACACACAATTGTGTGGAACACATCAGAATGACCTACGATGTGAAACAATTACTTTTTTCAGTTTAATTATAGTATTCATCCAGCACATAAAAATAGGTCGGCCTCTGCCACCTGCACATGTCAACCAAACAGCCAGAAAAAACGCAACTCAGTCCAATCTGACAATCTTTAGAAATTTTTTTGTGCGTTACATGAAATTGCTACAACAGGAGATAAATTCAGGACTCTGTAGCACCTACTCTGCCAGGCACTTTGAGTGCCATTTACTGAGATTCCAACAATTCCTTTTTTACCGAATTTTTAAAAATCTTTTCTGTATCGCTCAACATCTACTCCAATGTAGTCCCTTACCATACAGAGACTTCTGGCAGGAGAGCCAAACTGGCATAAAGTTTATTTCTCTGTGCCAAACCTGCAATTTACTAAAGAGGCATGCTAAGTCTCCAGGAGGTTTGAAAGGACTAAACCTTTTTTATTCCCCAGATGGTATTACTGGACAGCTGTGTTCTCTCCATTTGCCTCATATCTTAAATTGCAAAGTCTAGAAAATCTTTCTTAATAATTTTCTAGTTAGCTAGCAATAACTAGGAAGGTATAGCAATGGCTGAAAGAATACAGATGAAAACTAGATCAAAGATGAAAATTGATGTGCCATAGCATAGCAACTGATACACAGAAAACAAAATATCAAACAAAAATGCTGACTACTAAAGAGTGAAGCTATCTCAAGGATTTATAAATGGTACAGAGTGTGCTCCCTGAAATTGGTCGTTACAAATCCAGACCAAGTAACATGAGTTCAAAATTAGCTTTTTTTTTCTGAATAAATAAGTGAAATAGTACTGAAACTGCCATCACAGCTGGAAACTTTTATTAATGCCATCTTCAGAGAAACCCAGGTTTGAATAACCACTGAAATTGTTCAGAATGTTAAAATATGAACTTTGAAGAGCACAAAGATACGTATGGGTGTGAGGGAAGATTACAACTGAATAGACCTGGTGAGTCAGGTCTCCCCAATTGCCAAGACTGGTCCACAGCCAAAATAATAAATTGACTTTATAAGGGATAAAATAAACTCAGTCTATCAGCAATTAATGTAACCTGCAGCACCAAAACTGTATACGACATCAGAGATGAAATATCTCATAAAAGCCTGTGGAGAACCATCACCTCCTATTGCTCAGCCACTGTTTGTACAGTGGGAGGGCCTTCTTTCTTCTCCGAGAAAAATGCATTGAATGGGGATAAATTTGAACATTATTTTTCCTGTAGCAATAGCAACAGGGGTTTTCAAATTAATTGCTTGCTTATTAATTGAAAGCTAACTGAAGACACACCCTTCAAAACCACACATACCCAATAAGAAACTGGCAATAGAAAGGAAGGAATCAGAATAACATCCTCTTGACTCTGCATTAACATATAAGCACACCGACATTTATGACACAACGTTTTCCCTCATATAGCAATAAAAATGCAAATGAAAAATAGGTTTCTCAGGAAGGCTCTGAATAGTAGCAACTGAAAGGGAAGTACATTAAGGTTAAAAATAAATGTACCAACAACTTTTCTTGTTGTTTTTAATGCAGAAAACAAAATTCTCTGAAAGATCTAGTTTTATGCTACAGAAAATATGTTTTAAGAAAAATTTTAACAAACATTTTGCTAAAAATAATTTTTTTAGGATTAAACAGATACATTAATATGATTTAAATAAAAATCAAATTAGCTTTAACTTTTAAATTTTGAGGATCTTCTCTCCAGAAAAAAATTCTATTTTTTTGGACTGAATTCCAATAACACATAATTAACATTTTGTGTCTGCCAAATAGAATGTTATTTGTCTCTGCCATTGGTTAACAGCATAGTTCTCGACAGGATCATGACATTCCATTGCAATTAGTAATTTCATTTTATGACCAATCATTCCTACTGCTTTAACTGAAGGTTCAAAGTCAGATCAACATTTACAGAACAAGCTCTTGAGTTTGACTGGATCTTTGACAATGTTGATGAATAGTGCCATTTAATTATTGTAGTATTCCTTTCCAGATATTTTAAACAAAAGCTGTTTTGTGGTTTTGCTAGTGTTGGTTACTTATTATATAGGCTTCAGTTGCCACTGCTGTGTCTGTCAAGGTCTTAAAAACATGTAACTATTGATAAGGTTATAACAGAAGAATTCCGAATTACTCATATTTATATTTGTAATTCTCTTGTAATGCACACAATATGCAATAAATGCTTAATGTGCAGGATTATTTTGATTTTTTTTCCTCTATCATTTTCTTTTTTTTGAAAATCTCACTTTTTAAAAAGTAAGTTTCTACAAGACATTGGCAAGTTCCACACCCTCCTGTACCTGGAGATGACTCTGTGAAATCAGCCTTATCTCCATTTTGCAAACAGACACAATGAAACACAAAGAGATCAAAGCAGTTCTCACAGAAATACTTTGGAATGAAATAAGGAAGCATAACTCATGTTGCTTTAAATTGCTTCCAACATTTTCCCAGCATCTGCTTCAAAACTTCATTAAAAAGTTTATTATTAATAGCTTCCAGTGAAAAATGTTGCTGCTTCCCAGGATTCTTAAGATGTATCATTCAAATAGAGGAGTCTAGAGAGGTATTTTAACTCTTCTGGATCCTCTCTTTCTGTATATCCCCATACAAATAGTAATTTTAAAAAATATCTTATTTTCCTCTTACAGATGTTCAGTATATTTTACCAACCTACCCTAAACAATCACTATGTTATTTTACACTTCTCTTTTTATGGAACTCAAACTAGTGTCCCATTCACTCTAGTAAAACATCTCTTTGCATAATAAGTGCTTTTATTTTCATAAGTTTATAACAGTAATCAGAAGATGCATTGTATTTGTTTTCAGAAGGAAATACTTAAGCAGTTTCAAAACATTTCTGGAAGAAAGTTTGTTGGGGCAGGGGTGGTGGGTTTTGTTGTTGGGCTTTTTTAAATTTCAATTACACTGTTTAATGAAATAGCAGTATACAGACAGAAAGGCCAAGCTTGAAAGTACGCTGCTTTGATGTGCAGGCCTCAAAGTCAATTCTGTTCCATTATCCAGGCAACATACGGTTTGTTTACATACGTATGCATGCATAGCAATACATAAATATGGTTAATGTACACTAGCCAAAGTTCAAATTTGACATCTAACAGGTCTGAATAATAGCTGTTGTCACTATGAACTTTAGACACACCTCTTCTCCTCTCTACCTTTTTTTTTTTTTTAATACATCCTAGGATCCTTTCTCAAGCCCTTAAATGGCATTTAAACCACCAGTCAAATGTGTTGAGAACAACAAATGTATATAATGCTTTTGCTGAAGTAAAACATCATCTGCACAAATTTCAGGAAACAACTGGCCCACTTAACTACAGAAATTGATTTTTTTCTTACAGAAAAGTAAAGTATCTGTTTTACTTACTATTGTTATCATAGTTCTAAAAAAACAAACAAACAAAAAAACCCCCAAAAAACCAAACACCAACATAAAGGCATAGTGTATTTTAATGATCACTCTGTAATACTGAAATAGTATATATCTATTGCAGCATCCTATTACCGTCAAGAAAATAAGGTTGCCTCTGAGGAAAAAGTCATCTTTAACTGAAGGATCATAAAGGTATTAGTGTTGATGTGCGCACTGAAATTTGAGTGTAGCAGTTCTGTGATTACACCATAGAAACCTTGACAGTGTTTTAGAGTTTTTTAATAATAGAGAAAACACATTATAAAACCTATAAAACCTTGTCGTGTACCACAGAGCTAGAGTAAAAGCTGTGTTTACTGCCACTTCAGGACTGGATCTACCAGACAGATTAGGGAAGCTTCTGCCCTCTATAGCTAGTCCCCAAACTCCCTCTTCTCCCCTGCATCAGGAGAAGCAGCAGGAGGACTGTAAGAGGGACAAATCTACTATTTCATTGTTAGCCAGTTTTCTTCTTCCTTTGCCTTTAAGACTGGCACACTTGAGGTCCCAGTCACACTGAGACAGTGCCTTCTGCTGAACAGGGACTATAAAAATCAAGATTGGCCACAAAAATGGAGAAGATTACTAATTAGAAAATTCTTGAAATGAAATTTCTGCAGAAGTAGGACTCTTGAAGGACTCAGCTTTGGCCCAATTCTGTTACCTTTTACCACTGACTTCAGGAAAATCCAAGTTAGGTCAGTGCTGGAGAATTTGAAGTCTCAACATGGACATTTCTTTTACTAAACGTGTCTTCATCTTTTACTATTATTTCCATGTTTAAAAAGTTTTCTCTATACTCCTGACATATTGCTGCTAATTCCTCCTTTTAGTGGATTACTGCAATTCTAGTGATGACGGAGCAAGTCACCTGCAAGTGCAACATACATTCTCATCATTGGTCAAATATCAACACAGACCAGACCCTTCCCACTAAAAGTACTGAAATGCAGTTACCAAACAGTTTTGTTCTGGCAACACACTGTGAAGAGTGGTAACTTTGAAGTCTCCTCTATTATACTTGCTTTTTTCAGTTCCTCACATACCAGTATCTTCCAAGCATCTCAGAAGTGAAAACAAAGGAATGTGATACATCCTCATCATTTTGCAGTGGGTTATGCTAAAGCCACCAGGAACTGAGGCTACTAGGAATGCTCCAGGAGACTGGCCAAGGATATTTACTGCAGGGTTTGGTCTCTAGTGGCAGCAGCAGTGAGAACTACATTTCATTAACATCAGGGCACCTCTATCATTTGATGCATGGTCTGTTCTTTACTCTCAAGATGTGTATGTTTTCAGTTCTAACATATTATTTATAACAGAATGAGAAATTTTTTTCTTCAGTTGGCATCATTTGCATCTTGCGAGTTTTTCTTGATGACATTTACTCATTTTTAATTAGATACTTAAATGTTTGTCTATGGTCTGTCTGGCACCACCACCAATGGGCAGTGGAAAAAAAAGCAAAGAATAGTAAAGACAGTCCTTGTTTTTTGTTAACCTCATTTCAATTTTGTTTCCATAATACTTTTCAATTAAAAAGTCAAACAGGAGCTCTAACCCTGAGCTAATTCACTGTACAGGTTCGAGTGTTGCTCCTCACAGTGACATTTAGAATTGTGAAGGGAATGCTGTCTTTTTAAAGAGTTTTTTCTACTAGACTAACACAGGATTTTTTAATCTTTTTTTTAAACCAACTTGGTCAGACAAAATAAATGGCTATTCCTCCAGCCTCACAGGCCTCTTCCAGAAGTCACTAACTGCTGCTGCTATTAAGGAACTAACAGAGAAAGCATTATCCAAGGTCAGGAGATTGCTCTAGCAGATTTAAAAACCTGAACGTACATAAGCTCTGCAGTCAAATAAAGAATTGCTGCCTGTACTAGAGCTGTATCTGCAACTTTATTTCTCCAAGACAGATGTTTTTCTTATTATGAAATACATCTCATTGTCCACTTCTTACACAGATTGCTTTTGTCAAAATGCTTAAAACAGCACAGGAAGAGTGAAGTTAATTCCAAATCCATTGTGCTTTTATGCATCTAAAGTAATGTTTTATTATTGTAGATGATAGTCAACCATCTATCTGGATTTCCTTTCAGAACCTCCCTCTTAACTTCTTTGATTCTGCCTAGACTCCAGCAGTTCTAGTAACTTTTCAGCTACCACCTTCAGAGGGTAAGAGGTATTGCTTAAGGCTAAAATTTTGTGTTCTTGAAAGACACTCAAGATGGGTATAGTGTCAATGTGGAATTTCTCACTGCAAGATGGAGGAGAGTCAGTTCATCATTTCTAGACCTTTCCCTGGCATATAGACTTTGCAAAACCCATCTCAAAATTATTTCACTGGTGATCACTACAACTGCATTCCTGAAATTATTTCAGTAAATAAATTCACTATTATTATTATTCCTCTCTTTCTTCACACGTGTGTTACTCTGTCTTTCAACTGTTTGCAAGACCCTTATCTACAATAGTCTGTTCAACAGCTGGAACCAAAGAAAATTCAACTCAAATTTCTCAGAGACACTGAAATGAACATAAAATGCACCATAATATCAGCATCCAACTGTATAACAGAAGAAAAAATGTCTTCCATCAGGACCTCCAAAACCAAAATTCCAGCCTGTGCCTTAGGATCTTTATCAACCTATCTACAATAGGTATAAATCCCCAAAAGGTTAACTTGGCCAGATAGATGGAGCTTAACTTTTATATTTCAAGACAGGGCCCTACTTCACTAGACAAAAAGATCTCATCTTACGACTGTCATCAGTCTGTTCTGTCCACTTTTCTCAGGTTTGTAAATTACATAAAATTATTAAATTAGGGTCTTTACATCCCCTTCACAAAAACCTACAACTCAGTTTGCATTCATGAATGATAGTCTTCCATGGAAATGAAACTAGAACATGGTGCAGAAGGAGGTATTACTCTTCATCTGTTTTAAGTAACAGATTTTGAACTTTTAACAGCAGGTTCTTTATTCACATTTAACTTAACATAAAGAATCTCTAGTCTTGAACAAAATAGAGAGATTTTACAGTAAACACAAGTTAGTTTCAGTATGATTCTTGAAAACATACAACAGACAGGATATTACAGAGATTATGAAAGAAAGATTATGAATATTGGATAAATATCAGGTACATACTTTGAGGTTACAAAAAGTAAGAGGGGTAGCAGCAATTCCAAATCACACTGATGTCCATCAGAAATTCACTGTTAAAATCTAATAAGTTAAAGTGTGGATGAACAACATGCACAAAATGCAGCTTATGCCCACTGTTTTGTCAGTGAGTTAGTCACCAGCAATTCCTCCTGCAACTCTTCTGAAGTTTCCCACACTGTGGTATATTTTCAGAGCTTTCTGAGTCATTGGGCCAGGAAGGAGACACTCCTGGGTACATTATCTCCCTGAAAAAATGTCAAGTCACACTAAACAGTATCTACCATTATAAAGTACATGCTTCCCACTGGAACCCAAATACAGTTTCAGAGGGAGAAGCCAAGAGGAGGAGGAAAAAAAAAAAAGGAAAAAGCAGTCCCTCAACTCTAACCGTAGCAAATTTAAATATGACAGCACAGATATTTGTGTTACTATTTTGAATACAGTTCAAGCCATGCCTCTGTAGCATATTTTCAGCAAATCCCAAAAGTACCAATTAAGCTATTTCATTATTATTATTATTGTTCAGCTGATACAAACTGGAAACTTGCACTTGGGCTAGATTATACCACCTTTGGCCATGCTCAGTAATGTCTCATCCCTGAACAGTTTCATTTAATATAATTTAACGAGGGCTTAACAAGCATTAAAGTATCATCCAATGAAACTAAGAGTATGAAATGAAACTTCTAATTCTTATTTATGCTATTTTTGTGTGGCATTTGTAGATCTGCTCCAAGTCACATGAAAGTAGCTTTATTCTTCTTGAGAAAATCAAGTGCTCCAGTAACATGGATTATTAGGTAGAGGTGCAACTTCAAGAGGAAAGAAGTGATGACCACTATAAGAGTGAAGTGGAAGGTGCACAAGGAGCTTCTACCACTCAATATCACATTCTTTTTATTCACTACAGGCCTGACAAGTTATTTGCTGGTATTCTGCAAACAGGTGAGAAAAACTGAAGAAGTAAGGTGGAGTTAATCACACAGGCTACAGAACTCAACCATGGATTCACATTGGAATAGTCAGAGAAAGCAGTCTCTGCATCCACACCCCAACAACGTTTTACAGATGTATGCAATATATACACAAAGGGAAAAAAGGCACATCTGCAAAATTGTCCATTCAAAACCTTGAAGTATTTCTCATCAATCCCTAAACAAATAAAATTCTGTAAGCTTAGTTGCAAATTTACTTTTTATTGGTTTGGTTTATGGTTTTTATTTTAGCTTGTTTATAGACACCATTTCTGTTATCTACCACATTTAAAGACAGCATTCTTTTGCACCAATGAAGAAACTGTGAGCTGATTCTTTATAGAAGTGGGATATATCAGTGTCTAAGAAAAAGATGATTCATTGTTCTTGCTTTCCCAAATACTAACTTTGTATAATATAAGAAAAAACATAATTCAGACAATATTCAAGATCGCAGTTAAGTTTTAGTATTCTCATAGAAGACAGTATCTTCTCCTGAAAGGTCAGCATTCATTTTTCTTGCAGCACCTCCATTCCCACCAGTCTACCATTCAAATACCAATCGAGTCTAAACCCAAAGATCTTTAAAGAAGAAGCAAGTATCACTACAACCATATCTCTGAAGCACATCATTAAATCTAACAGAAAACCCAGAGAATCTCTCCACTCACTGCCTTTCAGAGAGAAGCAGCCATAGCAGTGATGAGTCATGCTGGTTTATCAAAGATGGTCCAGATCAGGCCATCTCATTTTTGGTAGGGCTTAAAGGATTTTGAGCAGGCACTGGCATGCTTTATAGCAAATATATTAAGCTAAACTAGCTTAAATTGACATGAGTAAACCTAAGCTGTCACGCTACTTGAAAACAGAACAGGAAAGAGTGATAAACGTGAAGGAGTTTTCTATCAGTAGGCCAGTGAGACTTAATAATAGAATAATATATATATGTATTAGCAGCATGTGTACTAGTATACTTTATGATAATAAAATAAAGGTTCTCTGGGCTTTTGAACTTAGGCATAAGATTCAGAAGAATTACACTGTATAGCTAGGTTTTCTTTATACATTACTTATATTGAATTACTTTTCTTATATAGGTTTCCATTACAAGCTTTTACACTTAATTATTGGGAAGGGGGGTAGTTCCCTGAATTTTTCCTTTGTGTTCAAGGATCAAAACTGGAAATAAAAATAAGATTTCCCTCATGACATAAGGACAAAGTAGAACAAAACTAAGAAGTTGCCAAGGTTAAAAAAAACAAACAAACAAAAGCCAAATCAGCAAGTCCAGCTCAGTGAGAGTTAGGATGACTCCAGGTCCCTTTCCATGACTAATTTCCTTTGACTATGATTCCTATTTTTCTTTCCTGCTTATGACTCATTTACCTGGACGAGCCTACATGCTAAATAAGGCTTTGCTACTCTATGAATGTGTTCATCTCCTCCTTTCTAGAATTCTTCACATAGTTACGGTTTCTGCTCTACATGCCATAATTATTTAAGTCACCCATGTTCTAGCACTCAGAGTGATTTTTTTAGGTAATGCCATACAAAGTCTCAGTAAGATTCTGGACAGAGACAAAAGACTTTATAGTATGTGCTAAAGTAGACAACTATCCAAAGCTTTATGTTAAGATAGATGACTCCACTAAAATAATAGCTATATTCTCTGTTGTGTACTACAACTCCTTTATTAAAATAAACAGTCCAAACCACATGAAAAGAAAAGGAAGGCCAGCTTCGCACATTATTGGGTAGTCGCGGGGACAGTGGCAGTAACAACCAGGAAATGAGAAAATGCATGGATGACAGCCTCCCACCTCAAGAAAACCAGCACTGACCTTCGAGACGCTTCGAGTTATTGGTTGTACCTTTGCAGTACTGTAACCCTCTGAAAGGCTCCATGAAGTTTATAATTATAAACTACTTGAAAAGAAGTAAATCCATATTCATGCTGTTGGAAGCGCAGACACACATGCATCTGGGATGCTTCCTAGCAAAGTACTGCAGGTTGGTCTGTACATGCATCAGCCAAATGATTTAGACTTGAACAATTCTCCTGTTTATCGATACTAGTTACTGATGTCTCCCTGCAACACGTGTATCAGTGAGGAGAAAAAAAAAAAAAAGCCTGCTGATGGCATGATGAATAACAACTGGCACACAAAGCACACCAGATCTTTTCAAACTACATTCCATAAGCCATGTCTACCTATGGAAAACACTGCAGAACAGATAACAAGATCCTGATTATTTTTAAGGAGTACTTCCCTTGCCTTTTTACCTTATAACCATAATTTCTTGCACAAGAAGCTGTGTATTTTTATATTAACATAAACTACACAAACCAATGTTGTTTTGATAAGGAAAGAAACACAGCTGTAAATCACAAGGGGAGCAGCAGCAGAGGTAAATGCTTCCACAGGTAAATGAGGGAAATAAACTTCAGTGATATATTTGCACAGACAGTAGGAGTAAAATCCTCATTATTGTATTCTCAGCAGCTGTCAATCCTTGTCAGTGATACAGTTTAACCTTACAAAAGAGATTTCAAAACAATGTATTCTGCTGACTATTGCAGCATTACTCAAGCAGAGATGGTACAGGTCTAGACATATGTATTGTGATTATAGAGGGATAAAAGGTGGTAAAACCAAAATAAGACAGTGGCTTATGGAGTGGATAGGCAAAACTGACCCCAAAAGCTAGAATTAAATCATTCCATGTCACGCATTTTCTATAAAGGTTATTAGACTAATTAACAATTCAATACTTATATATTCTTTAACCCTATCATTAAAAGCACTCTTCTCCAGCCTTAGACAGCATATGTGCATTACTGATCTTTTTATACCTATTCTTATTATGAACTGCTATCCTAAGTTATCTTAGACCATAAATTTTTTATAATGCATAAGTACACTAAACATAAACAACAAAAAAAAATCACACACTGTGTGGAAAATAGCAATTTATTTTTTTTCCATTGCAGTATGGTAGGACCTTTTCTTCTGAACTGCATCCTAGAGTTTCCTTTCAATACCATTATACTACAAAATGTTCACAGAAAAATCTGTGTTTTCTTGATACTTGTATAAACTACTGCCTATATAATCAGTGCAATACAGAAACATCAAAATGTTGCTTCGGAAAATATAGCCTCTATTAATCCACAGATCAAGTACCAAAAAAGATGGCAACAGAGTAAATAGTCTTCCATATAACATCCTAATAAAATATCTCTGCCCTGAACCAGAAGGAACAACTGTCCTGATGCCGTATCAGCATTTTATTTGCTTTCCTTCCCATGTCTGCCTACTGCCTTTGTAGCAACTCAGTCACGTTAGGCCACCATTTGTTTAAATTGTTCCTGAAAGCAAAACATTCCAACTAAAACATCAGCTCTTCAGCACAGGCCTAAACACACTCTCTTCAAAACATACAGCTTCTTGGTGTACTGTAATTCCCTTAAGCACTACCTATTCTGCATTGACCAAAGACTTACTAGACACAGGTATCTGAAACTCAGAATTTCTATTCTATAGAAAGTTTTCCATACTTTTTTTTTTTTAAATAAGATTTTGTTTCATACCAAGTGTGGGACAGAATTTAACGCAAAGCTGGAAAGCAGACCCTGAAGTAGACCTTAGAGCCCAGCAGGCTGTGGGGTTCCCAGCGCTGCGACAGCGACCCAGCAGTACTGCAGCTCTCAGCCCAGAGGAGCAGGTGCTGGAAACCTGAAATACTTCACAGCCCTGACAAGCTAACAAGAAAGAAGGTATGTCTTTCCAAAAGACGTCCTGTCTTCCAGTATTGACACTTGTCAATACTGACACGTTTCAGTTTTGACAAAATGGTGGTTTGTGACAAAAAAGAACACATTTCACTGGAGCACTCCTGGGGAGCTTTGTTCCAGGTAAGATAATAGATCCATCAGAAGTAGCTTAAAAAAACCCAACAAGTACCATATTAATTGCACAGAGCTGGGCTAGCACCTTGCTTATTGAGGACCAGAAATACCAGTCACATCAGTTTACTCTCAGCAAGCAGTACAAGAAGGTCAGAAACCCCTCCCGTGCATGCCAGTCACTTGACAAAAACATCGTGTATCACATGAGGAATGCAACTACTGCCACTGGAGTCACCACCATGCTTTCCTGAAGTGACCAGGTGCTTCACTGGCCCACTCAGAAGTACACTATGCAAGGGTCCCTATGACCTTCCATGAATTATATTTGCTATGCTTCACGCAAACACCACTGCGTAAGTCACTGGGAAGCTAACCACCTCTGTCACGGCACCTCGCTGACTCAGACTGTCAGGCATAGGAGTTGCAAGGACAAAAATTAATATTTCTTGCTCTTGTGGGTTTGTTGGGACTTTTTTGAGGGGAGGGATTAATATAATGTACATAAGGTATCATTTATCACGCTTCTACGTTCCTGTAGGTCAGTAAGCTTCAGCAAATTATTCCTGGCTTTACACTAAAATTAGGTTTATAGCAGAACCTAGTGCTTGCCCTTGTCAAGTCTGCCAGACACTGAATAAACCTCCCTGACAGTTTTTCCACAAATTTTCCCACAGCAGCAGCCTGCAGACATCAAATAATTTTAAGTTATTACTAATCAATTTAACAACATCATGTTGCAAAATAAAGCAACTATCTTTTCTAATTATTTCCATAAATTCAAGATGACCCCCTGACCTTTTCTTACTTTTCAAACCAGTGACTTCTTTTTTCCTGTCAGCCAAGATTTTATCATGGGACAAAGAGAAATAAATATTATTATAAATAAGTTTAAATATATTTATTATTATAAAGCATATTTGTATATGCTTTAGTATTTCCCATCCTGATTACATTGTATGTCCTATGTCAACCTCAACCTCTCTCTCTTCTTGCAGCTTTATGAGAAAAAAATAAGTTTTCATACTGAATTTGCCATTTTTTATTTATATACATCCTCACTAAGTAAGCCCTCACAGATTTCTCACCTGCAGTGTAAGGTGTTATATTCAATCTCCTTGCTTTGCTACCTGGCATTTTAGCCAGCAATCTACTTATCTTATTTCTCATGCTCAAGAATTTTCCTTACAGCAACACAAGTAATTAAACTTTTCTCTAATTTGTAGGAGCTGATACATACTGGATTCTAAAATCTTAATGATAGTAAATAAACAGGCCTTTTTAGCATGCTGAAAAGCATCAAAAGCATGAGACTACATATCCTTGCAAAAGATGACAGGAAAAAAAAACAAGGGTTGCCTGGAAGGGTGACCCCACTATTCTGGCATTACCAGAGCAGGGCAACCCTGCCTCTTCATATACATTCACTTGCCCTTGTGCTACAGCAGCCATAGGCAGAAGCCAGAAGACTCCGCTAATTTCATTTCTGCCCAAATTCTTTGCCAATTAGGTATGAAAATTGAGTTTAACGCATTTCAAATCCCATAGGCTGCTATGGAAAAAAAAAATCCTTGTAGAGTATTACATATTCAAGTCATAACTATACACAGGCACTTGCTTGATAGTAGAAAGACTAAGAAGTTAAGAGGGGTTGAGGGGATATCATCCTACTTTGCTTTACCAGTGAAAACTATTTAGTTCATACACTGCCTAAACAGTTACAATTCTAAAATGTTGCCCAAGATGTCACTTTCATAATTAATTTTTCATAAAATTCAAATGCATAATTTTTAGACGTTGATTGGGGGCGGGGGGGGTGTTGTGTTTTGGGGGCTTTTTTAATCAGGTTTTAGTGTCTGTTCTCTGCAGAACCAGCTCTGTTTAGACTATTTCAGTGCTTTGAACTTCTCTGTTGAAGAGAACCCCTCTGTGATAAACCCCTCATTTTTTAAACTTGATGAGGTACTAGACTGAAAAATATATATACACACATTATATATTACATACACAGTTCATGAACATAAGTTTCTCTAACGGAAAAAAAATATCTAGGTTCATTTTCATGACTGCCTTCATTGGGACAGGCAATACAAAGGCTAACCTAACTTCTTCTGACCTGTTAATGAGACCCTTTTTCCACACACATTATGTATTCCACGCTAATTAAGAAAGAAAGTTAAGCTGCACCCTGTGTAAGGCAGTCTGCTTGGCTTGAGAATAGGAGCTGCACTTCATCTCCTTTCCAATCAATAATCCATAAACTGGGGTTGAATGTGCAGGCCATTTGCCAGTCAGCTGTAGCTGAGATCTCATCTTTTCTAAGCCTTTCCTTTTCTTTCATGGTTCAGTCGGCTCTGCCCAAACGAAATGTTTCAAATGAATAAAACAAACACCCGTGTCTTTTAGTACTCTAGTTTGTCATTCATTCCCCTGCAGACCAACATTTTTCACATGTAGCGAATCCAGATTTTAATGAAGCCTGGAAAAAACCTGCATCAAGATGGGTGTTGTCCAGGCTTCCACTAGAAACAAACAGGTCCACTGTGAAATGCAGTAATATACATAGCACCTTGCATAAAGTGTTAGGTTTTAGTTTCAAAACTATTAAATCTATGGAGGTTTATGTATTTGCAAACTTTCAACTTTACAGGTATTCATTAGGTACACAATGCACACACAAAAAGATTGCTGTATACCAATTTCTGTGCCTTCAACTTCACATTAAAATTTATTTTTATTTAACTAATTTACCACCTTACAGGTAAATTTTGAAAGTTTTCTTTTAAAGCATCACTTCAACATGCTTGACTGTTAAACCCTGGTATCCCTGAAGCTATTATAGTTGGCTTTAACCACTCAGACTACTGAAACCTTTTCAGTGACCTCGGAATTTAATGACAGGTATGCAGAAGCAGTATTTCATTTTTTTAATAAAGTCAGCAGAAAAACACAAAAAGCAGTAATACGGTATCATAATGATGATGCCTACAGCCAAGAACAGAAGAGTGCAAGCTGCTGGTCTGGCAGGTTCTCCAATATCAAGCATATAATATTTTGTTTCATGTAAATGAGTTAATTCTTTCTTGTGCTTATTCTGTTGTTGCATTACAGTCATTCAGTTGTCTGAGTTAACATATTGATGTACTCCAATTATGGACACATGTTGCCATGTACTTATTTTAAATTTTTCAGGCATTGTTTCTATTTTTCTCCCCTAGAAAGGGGAAAAAAAAATAAATCACAATCTTTAATAAAGAAGATAACTAGGGTTAGATTTTTGTCCTCTCCTTGCTAATTGGTAGAGATATAACTGGAAAGAAACCAGAAAACTATACTATTAAAAGTGTAAGGACACCATAAAGTGAACATGCATATTTATACATAGCTCCCTATATAAGCAAATCTCTTCAAGATTTCTTCGGGAGATGGAAGTATTGTGTGCGTACATACAATGCATTCGCTAGTGATAGCGCGAACTGTAATTGATACTTGATCGTTTCAATGCACACTAAGATAGGAAAAGGAGAGATGGGGGCTGGGAGCAGTCTTACAAGTCTTAGTATTAAATTTTTAATTTTAAAAAGTGTTATTTCAGCTGCAGTGACAAAAGTAAAGCTACCTTTGAATTCAAATTATTTGTCAGCTCCTGTGCTATGGTAAACATTACATCTGAAAAAAAAAAGATTCTTTTCAGGTTTGTAAATCCCCTCAGAGCATTTCAGTGAATAGTATTTCCATTGATAAGCTGTTTTTTGGAGGGATTCTTCTTTCAGGTTTACCCATGCACACTGGTTAAGTAATATAAATACACAGAAAGGTGGCTTCCAGATTCATGATCCATTGTAATAAGATACGCACTTCAAGCAACTAGCAACAGAGTAGCAACATGGTACAATTTAAAAATTTTAAATGTATCTTAGTACTAAGACCAAAATCATTTTTAAGAAAATACAAAGGGGAGAGCATGAGTATTCTTGTGCTTTTTGGCTTGTGAGGTACCAACTGGATTTATGAAACATCTTTTGCATATAACTAGTCTGCTTACCGGTCTAGCACATTTCTGCCTCTTAACAATACTTTTAGCTTATCTGTCATTAGTCAAATTGTAATTTTGGAAATAAACTGTCATTTAGTAAATAAGCATGCCTGTTTCTGTAAAAAAAGAGTGGTTGGTTGTTTTGCATGCTACATCCTCCCCAGCCATGACCTGAAACATGGTACTCTGAAGGAACACAGAAGACATCCAGCATTTCCATCACCTTGCACTGTTTCTCAATAACTGTCACATCCTACAAAGGTTTGGACTCAGCCACTAATCTAATGAGGGACACAGTGGATGTCATATATTTGGAGGGTAGCATTATTGCCTCTCCATCCATATTAAGTCAGATGACCCCCAAAATGGCATTAAAGGGGTATGTGTGGTTTTTGTTTGTTTTTAAATAAGAGGCCAATTCCTGCTGTTAATGGTGGAAAAAAAAAATAAAAATCAATGTTCATCATAAGGAAAATGGAAAAAAATTTCAATTAAAATAAATTTTGTACAAGAAGCAATCTACAGAAAAATATTTCTTTTTTTTGCAAAGAGAAAAATTTTAAAAGAAAGCCACATGTTCCTTATCATCTTCAGTCTGTCACCAGATCAACCTGTGACAGAATGTTTCCATTTTCAATTGAAATACTGGTGAGGTCAGGGGAACTAGGGATCTCCCCATTTTCTCAGATCTCAAGACACCCTGCTGATATTTAAAGCAGCACTGAGGATAGTATCCAAAAGGGATGTTTTGGATTGCAATATAAATGCATAGCAGGATGCACATCTCCGTGGAGCAAACAGCTAAGCCTGTCAACATCTGCTGCAAAGAACCTGACCATGCGTAAGAAGCTCCATGGATGCACTTGCCACAGGATGTAAATTAAAACTATTAAAATTCATAGGGCACAGTACAAGAATGAAAATAAAGGAAGAGCGACAGTATTAAACTTAGGAGAAGAGATCAGGTTTTACATTTTTCCAACTGAGCTCATGCTCACAATTCTAAAACACTTGCCACCAAGCAAGTCATACATACTGCTGGCAGACAGACATTGCCTTTGGGACACTACTCACTACTTCTATTTTTAATTTCTAGGGCATTGTTCTATGCAGTGTGCAGGCAAGGAGGGGGAAATTCCTTAAATGAAAACCTACTGAAGACTAACGCCATTCAGCATTAAAGTGATTTCTGGTTGTAGCAAGGAGGAGACAGTACATTTTGTTGAGAAATAAATCACCTGCTAAGAGCTGGAAGCAGACAACTGCTTTTACAAGCCTACCCATCACACTAAACTTGACTTGCTGTATTTTACACAGTGACGTCATGAGGTAATTTTACTGCTGAGGTTGCATGGCATGTAATGATATCTGGACTGTAATTATACATGATGCAGCACCTATTTGGATAACATGGCCACAGTACTGGGTGATGAAATATTGCACTACCTCTTCAAGATTACTCAAAATATACCTGGCACAAGGACACCTGGCAGGAGGGAGATCAATTGCCCTTTACACTGGAGCTGACCCAAGGAGAACAACAGTTCAGAAGATTTCATTCACTGATCAACAACTTATTTCAAAAGTAATCATTAAAGGGACTCTTTAATGCTCAAAAAGCATGCTCTTTCTCCGCTCCCCACCCGAAGCCTTATTGCTCTCCCTGTTACCATTTGTACTTTAGAAGAGATGCTGAAATCCAGTGCAAAGGAGAAGGGGAAAAAAAAAAAAAAAACCAAACAAACCACCACTTTTAAAATAACACAGTTTTATTGAAAAAGAGATGTTTAGCCTTTCACCAAATGATGGATGCCTTATGCATACAGATAATTTTCTGTTCTTCCCTGGGGGTGGGCACAGCCCCCCTGCCTGGGTGAAGGGCAGTTACAGGTACGCAGAGAGCAGAAAACATCAGCAGGGTTCAGAAACTGCTCCCACCACGCAAGCTGGGTGCTGCTTCCTAGATTAGGAAGGGCAGCTTCACTTTACAGGAAAACTGCCATTCCCTTCAGCCCAGCGATCCAAAAACTTTACATGGTGAGAAGCACTTCTTGCCACAAGAAAACTGTGAAGTATTTTTCAAGGTTTCCAGTTCCAAGTGGCATTTCTGGAGCAGTCAGCTGCTGGGAGGAAAGCAACTACACCTGCGGCACAGAAATAGCCAGAGTCCAACGCAACTCCAAGGAAATCTGAAGTCCAAGCAAGCATTTTGTCATCCTGTTTTTACAGCGGAAACACTTCAAAAGAAAAAAAATCTTAATTCCTTTACAAAGTAGACAGAGCTTCTTTTAACTTCTTATTTATTTTTTAACTTATTGGGAGAGTATTTTTTCCTCTACCAACTTAAAAGACTTTATGTAACAAAGCTTCAAGTAAAATCAGAGTAATGTTTCATTATCTGCTGTAAATAACAAATGATCTACTACCTCAGAGCCTTCACTGAACATTGGTCTACTAAAATCTCAGGCAAAGAGCCAAATTCTGGATTTGTGAATATGCATGTGCCTCTCACCGACTTCAGTGTGAGCCACGTGAATGAATCTGAAAGCTGAAGTTAGCTCTAATTCATGTTTTAAGCCTAATGAACTGGTAATAATCAAATTATTTGCTCCATTTTTGCCTTGTATTTTTAATAAGCTACATTAACAGCAAGATTAGGTAAAAGAAATAGAGCACAAACAGAAATTCCCAATACACAGCTCCTCACTGACCTTAAGTATCTCTGGTAAAGTCAGAAGACTAAACAAATTTTGGAAAAAAAAAAAAAAAAAAAAAAAAATCAGAGTTTAGGTTATTGATTTTTTCTTTTATATTTTCTGTTCTGTGCTGGATATAATTTAAAATGTATATTTATTGCACATCAGAATAAGGTAAGTGATACAAACCAATTCACTTGGCTTCAGTCGAGTTCAGTATTACTTACTGCATAGGAACATCTATTAGACGAGTGTCCCATCAGCCAAAAGAACAGGGCCAGAACAGTGAGAGTGACTGACAGACAGTAAAAATAGTAGGGAGAGTAGAAAAAAAGCACATGAGGGTCAGACAGAACAAGAGCAGTGACCAGTGCAAGAGAGAGGCAAAATAGCAGGTACCAGATGCAACTCAATTCTCTGAACTAAGGACATGAAACTCAATTTCTCATGTCATTGCTACATCACAATTTGACTCCTTTAAGCATGCTTTAGGTCTTTTATATATGTATACACACACACATATATACACACACGCTCATTTAACTAGACAACTACCCTGCTAGAAACTGCCAGAGAAACCAGTTTTAAGCATGGGATTGGGACTCCTGTGATATAGACTGACTGTGGTCTGAATTAGGATCACACACTCTGTGTCCTGGAAGGACAAAAATCCACCTATATTCTTTTTAATGCAAATATCATATCTGTATTTCATTAAATAGTTTCAGCAAACATCAATATTGTGGCTTATCAAACCTATCATGCTTGTTGTTTGTTAAACTAGATTAATAGCATTTCTTTGATTTATTGCAACTTTTGTAATAAATCTGACAAAGTGCTGCACTACTGCCATCAAAATTCATCTCAATGGGTAGCTTCAAATCACTATCATTGATTTCTAAATAAATGTATTTTAAATCACTCACCATTTAATGTCCCCTTGAGGAAGTTTTGGCTCATATAAACACAATTATTCCTCATTAATTTATAGAAACTAATTTAATTGAATAAGTAATAAGAGGTTCTTTTCCCAGTTCGGTACAAAAAGTAAAACAAAATATGCATATGTCCCTTGAGAAGATGCAATAAAATGAAAATATTTATAAACTAGGGACTTCCCATTTTGGTGTATACAGTGGAAAGGAATATTTCAAGAACAACTGCACCTTTGCATTTCTTATGTAATACTAGAACAACTCTGCAGATGACATTACCATTACAAGAAAATATTTAAATGAAGATCAGGAGGACAAGATCCAGAATCAGTCCAACCCTTAAGACAGAATGGCATCACTTTTTCTTGAAAGCAAAACAGCAGCAGTGTAAGATTGACCAAACAGTATATTCCTTCCTCGCCAGCACCAAAGGCAGTTAGGTTTCCCATCACTGACCCAAAGCTCCCAAGAAACTACAAATATCTTTTACAATACCGGTCATAAGCAGTCTCTTCCTTGCTTTTAACAGTACTTCACAGCTGAGGCAAATACAACTGATCCAAGATTTGTCTGCTTCCATGGATTCTGCTTCACAACTCACAAAAGTGAACTTGCTGGAAGTTACTAAAAAGATTAAAACTACTAAAGCAATGTTTCCATGTAACTAAAACAAACTGAAAAAAGGTAGTCCCTGACATCTGCTGCACCAGATGGGAAAAAAGAAAGGACACAATCCATTTGCCAACCTCATTTTCTAATTGATCCATTCCTGGTTGTTTCTCAAGTTGAAACAAGCCTCCACATTCCCACTGAAGTGTCTTATAATTGGCTCTAAGTCTGCTTATTATGGGAAGGCAAGGTCCCCCTTTACCACAATTTTTCCTGAGTGGCCTTCCTGCTGTCAGCTTCCCTAATTCCTACCTCCCCAGCTGTCTCCCTGTTCCCTCCTCATACTCCTGAAGCTTCTTCTACCTGAACAAGCTCATTGCTCCCAGGGAAGAAGAGTCTCCCCTTCCCTCAAAGGGGCTGTTTGATCTGACCCAGATTATCACAGGCTGGACTGCACAAACAAGCTGTCTTCTTGCCAGCCGTACCCTTTCCAACAATTCATAAAATACATGTAGTAAATTGTAAATAGATGTAACCACTATTTCGACCATCTATTAACAAAGATATTTACATTTTTACAGTCAACTGCCCTAATTTAACTTAGAATGACCTGCTTAGCTCCAACTATTTTTAACTCTTCATGTTGAGTAGTAGAGATTAGAAAAACTACTCCCTGTTCCAAACGAGAACATTTTTCTCCCTTAGAATTTTTGATTTTTATAGAAAATATGAAGTTTTCCAATAACTAAGGCCAAATATTTTAGTCTGAAAAATAAAATATTCATTTTGAAGGAAATATCTAAGAAATATATCCAGAAATAACCATTTGCACTGTTCCCCCCCCAAACCCCCTTTTTCCTCGTCCAGCCTGGGGAGGGTTTTAATGGCAGTAGGTCCTATGTGTTTTTACCAGCTTTACTAAACAATCCCAACATTTTTTCCCCTCCTCGTACCTCATACTAAAGCTCTTGACCTTCCTAACTGAATGATGACCCATCACCCTCCTCCTATCACCAGCCAGGGCTCCCATCACCTGCAGCAATGCCCCCTGCATCCTCCTTCCTGCCCCAAGGCTGTGAGGCTGGTTCCTGCCTCAAGGGCTTGGCTGGAGGCACCAGCATCACCCAGATCTCCCTCAGCAAGCCTGACTGCTTCCAAATGGTGGAGACGACCTGCATCCCACCCCCACTCCCCGCTCAGGTTTTGGCTGTCGCTCAGGTGGCTATGCATCTAGTTAGCTTAACATCACCTTTGCCAAGTACTGATGGGAGCATAACTATGACAGTCTGGAGTTCAACATGGGCTCCAAAACTTGCCTAAAAGGAGTGGCTTGCCCAAGCAGAGCTGTGTGTTGCCATAGCTACACTGTTGTTATTACTCAGACTATCTAGTTTAAAGTTAGCAACACTCTGTCCCCACCAGCTCCAGTCCCACCTATGACTGCTGTGGAGACAGTCTGATTATTCAAAACACACAGGTCTCCCACAAGGAGTAATTTTCACAGGGTCTACAGAAATACACAGTTTAGTTCCTCATTTCCTTCCCAACCAGCTGCCAAAACAGCAGGCATTTCCTTAAAAACGCCCTACTGAATTGCTAAAGATGGTGTCCATGTATAAATAGAAGTGGTTTGGCATGATGAGATCCCAGGGAGTAAATTGGCTCATTTCAACTTGCAACACAGAAAAACAATAGTCAGAAGAGAAGGACAGAGATCTATATTCAAATTACTTCCAAACTACGGAGGAGATACTCAAGAATGACAAGCTTACAAAATAATTAGAAATTGTGAGAGATTTTTTTCAAAAGCAGAGTGAGGCAGTTCATTCCCAAGGGTCAAAAGAAGCAAGCTGCCCATCTTCCATAATGGAAAAGTACTTGATCATGCTATTTTTGTAACCTGTAACCTCCATTTACAGTAATTATCTGGTCCATAGGTCTAGCTCCCTTTTAGTCTTATTAATTCTACCCATCTTCAAAAAATCTAGTTAAATTCTTATTTAAGGGGGGGGGGGGAAGAGCACTTTTCTGCAGGTGTTAGTGATATTAAAGGACTTTCCTTATTTTGAAGCATCCTGTATTTACACAGAATCTTCAGGATAAAGATTACTAGCACACACTTCATTTTGTAGTGGCACAAACAGAATTTATTAGATTCACGTGTTCAAAGGCATCACTTTCTGTACCATCACAATGCATGAACCGCAGAGACCCAGGCAGCAACTACTAGAACTGCTCAGAAACACTACCCCCAAAACTGCAGATCTATTAGGAGGACCAAAGAATAGGCTAGGACACTGCTGAAACATTAACTTCTCAGTTCACTGACTAGTAATTTTACTTTTGATCCAATAGCTATGCATAAGCCCAAGCCCCCCCTATAAGCTCTGTTATGGCAAACAATCATATTCTCTAAAGAACACTATTGGGGGACGTTAATGCTCCAAAAAAATTAAGAAGTGAAGGGGGAAATATTTCTGAAACCAGAGCTGGACCTGCTGATCATTAGAAAGTTCAGAGCCTACATACAAACCACACAGGCTGAAGAGTAGGCACCGTGCTGCACTAGCAGCGATGGGTGCACCTCCCAGCTGGTACTCTTGCAGAGCCGTGCCTCTTCCCTCAGCCCTTTCATGTTTAAACGTGCGATCCCCTATTCGTTTTCCCTGTACATATCTGTATGACGTTTTGTAATACAGGATGCTGAAACATAGCCAATATTTACACAGTTTTTATTTCTGCCTCTGCAGAACAGGAGCTGATAAGCTACTTTTTGTTTCAGGTTTTGTTACTTTTAATTTCACACAGTGCAGATAAAACTAATCTATATGCCATGCAAGGAGCTAGGTCAGATAACAAGAAAAAAACCCTTAGCTATTATAGTGGCAGCATTATGTAAGTATGATGATGCATTTTACTGCCTCAGCTGGTCTCCTGCCAGACTGGTAATATTGCTGTTTCAGGAGACCTGCATAAAGGCACCAAAGGTTTAGGGATGGATGTCCACAAGAAAGTATCAACTAATCGCTGCAGTGGGTTTGCTGTACAATGTGCATGCTTACCTTCTTAGTCAAGGGCACTTCTTCCTCCACAGGTAAGCACAATGCAGCTGAAAAACTAGGAGCAGAAAAGGCAATACAATCTCTTCTCCACAATCTCATACAAATTCAAGTGACAGAAGGTACAATCACCGTGTTCTCATAGCAAACAGCTATGTGAGGGAACAGAGCTCAGAGCAAGCACCAATTACTGCGATAGAGGCTTTAACTCCCAGAACACAATAAAATAGCACAATCTTGACAGACAGTTAGGAATCCTGCTCTTCTAATCAATGCAAGAGCTGGGCCAAATCCATCGTGAAAATATGCCTGCTATCAATGGTTATATGGAAGAGACCAGCTTCGGATAGATAATCTGTCCTATTCTCAATAAAATAAAATGCCTTACAAATGACACACAGTGACAAGATCACTGTATGCCTCTCATGTTACCTGCTCAGGCGTAGTCCTTCAGCAATTACCTAGAGTTAGCCTTTTGCTGATCAGAGATAATCCACTTTCAGAGCAATCATGAACATAAAGAAATGCTGTACGCTTAAACAAACTGAAGGCAACCAGGAAAGCACCAACATACTTTTATGGCCACTCTACTAGAGGCGAATTTCACTTCCACAGCCACTCCATCAGTGACACTGAACCTAATACTCCTTTGCAATAACTGGATAAAGTCAAAAGTTGTGAGGCAGTCACTTTAATTCTTTTTTATACTTGCATGTTATAATCTAGAGGAGCCTAATGATCTAGACCATCCACTTTGGCCATCTCACCTGGCTGCGCTGGTGACATCTGGGTAATTTTCTTCAGTTTCCTTAAAGTCATGATTACACAAGTCACTGGTTTAATGCAAATAAATTAAAAAAAAAAAAGGGGAAAGAAAAAATCAAAACATTCTACATCTTTATGACATCAGGGTAAAAGAAAAAAAAAAACCCACCAAAAACAAAACCCACCAAACCTAAAAGGCTTACAACAAATGAAACATTAACCAAAAAAAAGACTAAAATGTATTTTGGATCTTGGTATTTTGGAGAAGGAGCTGCAAGCATTTCCGCACTCTGTTTCTCAAGGTAACCTGCAGAAAGTCAGCCAAGTAATATTAACAGAACATGATCCAAAGGTTTAAATAAATTAACCAGCATGTTTTAGACTCCCCTCTTCAAAGACTGACACTGATCAGTGCTGCAAGCATACAGCATTACCTTCATCCACAACCAGTTCTTTGACAGTGCAGCCATTAAATGAACAGTACTTCACTTTCCCTGAAGCCGCAACCTGCTTTTCTCTGATTAATATTCAGATAATTCATTTTGAGGTGGTGAAATCCTGATCAAGTCTTTGTTTTACAAGCATACATTCCCTTTTCTCACATTTCATAGGTAACTCACATTCACACCTGGTTTTTCATAAGCATCTAAGCACAAATTGTTTGTGTATTTTGTACTTCAGTGTTATGAGTCTACTACAAGGCATGCTCTTGACAACAGGCATACAGACTGTTGCACCATACTGTTTATATTGTTTTAAGTGCATTTAACCCAGCCAGCTTCTTAGATCTATTAATTCTTTAAATCTTTAAAGGGCATATTATATGCATGAGACAGCTATACCGTGCAATTCCCTCCTCCCTAAATAGAGCCACATGCCAGTGTGGCTATAAACGTCATTTTGTGTTTTCTTTGTTGGGTTGGTGAGGGGGCTACTGCTTCTGAATCATTATTTCATTCTTTTTTCACTGTTTTCATTATATCCCATGCTGAAATACTAGCTGGACTACCACCAATGACCTGCATATACCCAAATATCTCCAAAAGCATTCTTAAGGTAGCTTTAATAAGTGTCGTTACATTACATCTGAGGATGAAGAGAAGCCATTTCATGGCAGCACTGGTAAATATCCTTCGATTCCTGACTTGCACTCCAGTGCCAAGATGTAGCAAGAGAAACAGCATCACAAGCGAAATGGAAGGGCCCTGCTGCACACAGACTTCTGCGGCATCAAAGCAGTATCTGAAGGACAACCAGTTTGATCTGATACGTGGACTCAAAGCAACTCAAAGCACAGTGAAACTGAAGCAACTCATTTGTTAATTCAGCTCTTCCAGTGAGGGCATGCTGATCTATTTAAGTAGTTTCTTTTAAAAAGGGCATTTTTTTAGAAGTGTTTTTACTCAGACTTTTGGCCAGCTTTAGAATCACTGATTCTCAGTCACTGGCAGCAAATAAAAAGTAACAGGGACTACGGAGAAGCTCCTGTGTCCCAGCTTACACTGTACCCTCAAGAACTAAGTTAGTACAGTGAAAAGACCAGGATGGCATTTGCACTGGCAGCAAACATCCTATTTATAGCATCCAAAATTAGGATACTGGTGATATAATTAGTTAAGTTGCACTTTGAATAAAACTAAACTATTAGAGTTAAAAGGACAAAGCTGAACACTGCTGATCGAGATAAAATTCAAATCAACATTATTCTCTACATTTTACCTGAAACTGTTAGATAAATTTGGTCTTTCTTTTTAATTCATAAAATCCTTCCCATCTCTTGCATCACTCACTTTTTCAGATTTGCAACACTAATGAAAAAGCACTCATGCTCTAGAAAAATGTGATTTGGCACTTTGTAAATATGATCAGGATTCAGGATTAAATTATCAGTTCAAATCTAGCAGCAACAAGTAAGAATCATTATCTGGCTTCTGCCACTTAGTAGCCTGTGATATGTACCAGTAGTTTTACTGTGGTCCTAGATGGAAACATGCCCACAAAGAAAATGCATCACATAAATGGTGATTCTTCTTGTCTTCCAATACTCTGGTCTAGCACTTGCACTGAAGCCCATGGAAGAACACAGAACTGCAAAATCCCTTTCCTGAAACAAACAGCTCCCATCACTTCTCTTAAAAATGAGTAAATAGTAATTTCAGAGAAGAGTTGCAAGTGTCACTGAAAAGAACCACATGCCAGGGTTGTTAAAAAACACATCAGCATTTCCCTCTTAAAGAGCTTTTCGTTTGACCTTCATTTATATGCATGTGCATATATATAAAAAAATACGGGCATCATGGTTTGTTTTTAACTAGTTTATGCAATAAGAATGTAAACACGAACCCACCAGTTGCTCATTATGAGTTTCAACCTGCACTAACGTTCAAAAAAGCTTTCCCATCAGCTTACCTGGGCACAGAAACAAAGCTAAAAGCTTGCATGCTGCAATCCCAATTCTCTGAGAAGTAGTGAGAAAAAAAACCACCACACTAAATAAAAATTAATGCTCTATGTGTCATTGAAAGCTTAAAGAAATTACCTCCATTCTTCCATTCTCTGTCTGTTTTCAAATAAAGTTTTATTAGAAATAACACTTCCTCTCCAACTATATGTGTATATATATGTGAGAGATATGCATGGCAATCTCTTTCTCTCACACATACCTCTCCCTTGATTTTTTTCCTTCTTTCTTCCATCTCCAGAAAAGAAATAATTTTCTGCCAATATATAGAGCTGGAGATTTATTACGCTAGTCATTCAAAAAAGGCAGCAGGTATTTTAAACAAGTTCTTCAAAATTCAAAAAAGGTTGAGCTGTGATCATTGAAAAACAGAATCAAAGGGAAAGAGGCATTTGTGACTGCTCAGTTGTTTGTTGGGGTTTTTTAAAAGAAAAATCACAAATTGCCTATATTCTGTACACTTATGCTTAAAAAAGGAAATAGAAACAATCCTTTTCTTCAGCTTTCTCTTCCCCAAAACATTTGAAAGATGTTTAACCATGGTGTGACAGAACCCCCACTTCAGAAGAAACTAAGGAAGCTTAATAGGATTAGCTCTTGCCTTTATAAAAAGGAATACCCCATATATTACACTTTTTATGTAAGTAAAGTATGTATACAAGTTGCTTATATACATAAGCATAGATAAAGTGAGCATATACATGTGTGCATGTGTGCGCGCACTATGCTCATATCACCAACCTCACAAAAGCACTTACTTAAGGGTCATTACTTGAATATTAAGAGCAGCTGAAACAAAAGTTCCGCATTTGCAGAATCACCTTAAGGAAGTGTCCAGTAAAGGAATTCTGTTCATCTCCCATTCTGTTATTTTGCCACAAACAGTTGCTGTGACAGGGAGAGCAGGTCCACTTGTTCTTAAGTGTAATCCACTTGCCAGACATGAGAAGAGCCAGAAAGTCTCTACTAATTATTTTGGCTGAATGTTTCAAACCAGAATCAGCTTACACAAGCTCACAGGTGCTGAAAAAGCTGGAAGCATTACCCAGCTGCCTCTGAAACAGGTGACTTAAGATGAAAGGGGCTTCCATTCAAGTGATGCAAAGCAGTATTTGGCACATTGCACACATACAAAAGAATCATCACTAGTATCATCTAGATATTGAGCTCACTTATGTTAGAACATATGCCATACGTCTGGCTAAAATGCAGCACACTTCACGAGTGCACCTTCTCAGTTCCCCACAGCTAAAAATCCAACAACCTGCACTCATGAGAGCCTTCACAGAAAAGCTAAAGCCCAAAGATCGTCACGCTGAACTTCCCTTTGACCAGGGCAGGGCATAGATGCTAATTATCCAAACGCCACACTACAAAGTCCCTAAGATTATCAGAAACCCTTCTGTGTAACAATGCAGACTCCTCACTACCAGAGTCACTTGTCTTCAAATAAGTGTTGGATAGTCTTCTCCTTCATAATCCTTCCTTCCTGATTTTCTAGATATTCCTAGAGTCCTTGCATCCTCCACTGTGCTCCAAGAACAATCCCCAAGATCAGAAAAACTTACCTTTCATAATGAGCACATTGCTCTTGAAAGGAGATTCATTCTGGTCATGCTGCAGCTGTTCCTTTTCTTGTTTGGTTGGTTTTGGTTTTAATTAGAAAACAGTATATATAGACATGTAAGCATAGCTTAATTTAAATTCATTTCTTGCTGGAGAAGTGCTGTTAAAAAAATTCCTTATTTTATGGACAATTCCAGTTTCTCCTCATGAAACAATTATTGTATAGCACGCACAAGTTTTCTAGTAATTTCTAATCATATAATCATTTCATTTAGTAAAGCCTATTCAATTTTAACAATAATTTATAGACATTTTTGATGTTTCACATATTCAAGACCTTCCATCTCCCCACAAGGAAAACCCCAAAACTCTATTAAGTTTCTTTTACCCAAAGGGGCTAACTTCCATTGGCATCCCATTTAACAAGCTGCAGGAAAGCTCCCTTGGAAACTGAAAAAAGTGTCAGTATTGCCGCTTATTAGGAAGTCCACTATACTCTTCAGGAAGCCTATCAACTGAATGCCACTTTAGATTTTAGGTATGTCTATAAATTAAGAATGTGGAAACCGCCATGAATAAAGATTGCAGAGAGACAGAAAGCAGTCCTCTTACAGATCAAGCCCTTGTTAAGAATGGAAGATTTCCACTGAATGGAACAGGGGAGAAACAACACTATTAGGGAAGCAGCACTGCTGCCCTATGGCATAGAAAGAACAAATGAGGAAGCTGGGGGCATATATTTATCTGGTCAATTCTATCTTTACTTAGGAAATCCTTGTACCCAAGTCTGGGTTTTATTTTTATACAGGTTTATGTAAGCATTACATCATCCTTTATATTTATCACCATTTATATATTTTTTATCAATCTTATACTAAAATTTCTTAGAGCAAAAATTTAGATACCATCTTTGATTTACTCCACTAAACAAACAGATCAAACATAGAACTTGGCTTCCCCCCCTTCAAAAGGTCAGTAAGTCAATCTCTTACATTTCCATAGCAGCTTACACACCAAAATCTCAAATTACTTTACAAACTTCAAGTGTCATCCATCTTGCAGAAGAGCCTTCTACAGGCAGGAAGCTGGCCAGATAGATACTACACCTCTTCAAAAAAAAAAAAAAAAAGTCTTAAGAATTAAAGAGCAAAACACTGTGCCTCTTACAAGTACATTTTCTTGTAGCTGGACAGAACAACATAGGTTTAAAACACTGGCCCAGAACCTTACTGTCTATTCTATAAAGAGGCGTTGATTTTCACTAGCTGAGGTTTTCATTACCAATACTCATCATCCCACAAACATTAAGACAGGCACACACAGACTTTTGGTGGAGTTCTTGGTGATTCACCACCACATACATACTTTCCACTCAGAAATGTTTGCTGGTGGGGCTCTTGTGACTCACCTCCAACACACTTTCTTCCCCATCATCATGGTCCCTTGGTGGAGTGCTGGTGATTCATTAACGCACAGACAGTCATCTTAACTCAAGCAGTTTGCCAGATGACTACATTGTGACTTCTGCTTGCCAAGTGAATTAAAAGTGTTCTTCCACACCAGTCTGTACCTCTAAGTAGGTGAGCTCTGAAGCTGTTCCACTACTATTCCCATAAGCCTGGTCCTTCCTAGTTTTGCCTTATCCTACTATTTCTGGGGGCCAATGGAACACCTTTCCTTGGTATTTAATCCCTCTTTTTCCATATGGCCAGGTAACTACATATAACTAACAAAATGAATGCTTCAGAAAACTAACAGCACTGAGGTGCCACTTCCAGACAGCCCAGGAGGCTGAATCCCAGCACCAGGAGCAGAGTATCTTAGCTATAACATTACAAAGTTAATGATGCTAACCAGAAGTCCAGCAGTACACACTTTGTGCTCACCAACTATAGACTTATCCCTAGCACAGATTATTCTTAGTTGTCTACTAGGGAATAACTCTGTTGTTAAATAATAGGAAGGAATCTTGAGGCAGAGGCCATGATTTTTTTAATTTTTTTTTCTTTTTTAAAAAAGACTATCAACCAAAAAACCCACACACAGACACAGCAAATTCCTAGAAAGTTCTGCAAAAAATAGTTCTGGAAGAAAACCAGAAATACCTCTGAAGAGGCAGAAGCACAGGGCATACATACAGAACACTTGAAAATGTTCAAATCTAGAAAGTGCTGCCCATACATTACCCCATAAGTATTTGCATATAACAAGAATTATGCTGTTTCTAACTAGTATTGCGGCTGCTATGGAAGATGTTCCTCGCTCCTCTTCTCTCCATCCCCAAGATCCAAGATTTGTGATTGTTTGTATTTTGGCCAACCAACTGAAGATATAAAAGGTGCTGAAAACTTCAGAAAGGAAAAAAAAAAAAAAAAAGGCCAAGGGCCTGTACTCACAGTTACCAATACATACAGGGAAGATTTTTCAGAAGATTTTGGGGACTCCAAATTACTAGTAGAGATCACTTTCTCCCTTGGTATCCTGTCATGACAAGCTTTCCCCTTGCCCTGTGTTTCCAAATGGCCTTCATATAGAATAAATAATTTAAACGCATAGGTATTAGCTATTTAAGTCCTTTCAAAAAAATGCTTTTGGTTACTATTATCTATGACATACCATTTATTTTTATCTCTGTTGTAAAAGTGAGACTATAGATCAAATCTCTAACACCCTGTTCTATGTTCTGCTGTAGTTGAGGTTACAACCATCAGTCAGTGCTCTCCTTGTTCCTTGCTCACTTATGCCATGAGAAGAAGTCTAAACAGCACATTCCGTGCTGCTGTCAGTGGTGAAGACTTACAGCCCAGGTATGGATTTAGTAAAAGTCCCCCCAAAATAATTGTCACATCACTTTGGTTGTGGTCCTCCTTATGTCCTTTAGTGAGAAATTGATGCTATTTAAGTAACTTAAGAACACTGCTTCTTTTCCATCATCTGCCAGTCACTCACAGCTTAGATTAGCAATTACTTCTACACACACACACACATATATATATAAATAGACCTCCTCTATGGCTCTGAAATGCTACAACTCTTTCTCTTAAGAACTTTCAGTTTGATTCCAAAAAGTAGGCCAGCCTACAAAAGCAGATAAAAATGTATGCTGTCTGCAAAAATCCCCATATCTGTTACTGCCATGACTTTTGGAAAGATAATTTATTTAGAAGTAGCTCCCATTTTTTCTATTACTGTTTATTTATTTTCTCTTCAAGTTTGTACCTATATATTTCAAATTACTGATCTACAAAGAAAGGAAAAGAGGCATAGCAATATGATTATGCTATATGCTGCAAATCACACTATCACTTTGAAACAGGAAAATGCATAGGCATATAGGAAGGGAGGACTCTTGTGTGTGGTGATCATGGTGGTTTCTACAATGTAAAGCCTTATATCCAGATTAGCATCCCTGTAAGCAAATTGCTCTTCCAAATCACTAGAATTCAACCATTACACCTTGGAGGGTGAATGTGTCAGTGGCTGCAGACAGTAGAAGAGTTGTCAGGAGTATGACCACAAAGCTGCATGACCACAGGTAAAAAACAAAACAAAACAATACAACCACCTCACATGCGCCTCTAACTACAATAGGCTGCAACTGGGAAAATATGCAAAAATAAATAGTCCATAGGAAACACAGAGCAAGAACTTGTACAGCCCACTGTCTCCAAAATACAATCATAGCCAGCATTTCTGTGCACACCCTCTGACTCAAACTGGGATCTAATGGAAAAGGATGAATAAAACAAGTACCCACCTCAAGTGTAATAAGGAAGCAAGCTATGAATTCTTGATCAATTACTCAAACCTCACCAGGATGTGAGCCCATAGCCTCCCCAAAGTCATGCCAGAGTGGATGTGGTTTTCCTGCTGCGTAGATGGGTAAACCCTCAATGCTGTTAAGTCTGTCCCATACAAATACATTTTGTTTACATTTAGATCCAAAGGATAAGACTCAAGAGGCTGCATTCATACAGGAAACGTGTGACAAATTAATCCAGACAGAGTTGGAAGCAGGATGGCTTTATCTTCAAGCCTGTTGAGAGGACTCCCACCCTCCTGCAACTAGCAGGCACACTACGTATCCACAACAAGAGAAAGCATGTGGAGCCTTCTAACACAACAGTGAGTACTCACAACTGAGCGGTAACATCGACAGCACACCCCAACCCCGGCTGTTAGGGCCATTTTAGATGCTGTAGGTTACGCTTTCCAGCATGCAACCACTGCCTGATCATCAAAAGACTTTACATAGAGCACCCAAGATATGTGCAATATGGCATATAATCAAATGCAGAAGCACAGCAGAAAAAAAAAAAAAAAAAACACTCTCAGAACATTACAAATTTCTCCCTAGATGGTACTAAGAAAGCTGTGTGCTTCATCTGCATATATTCTAGTGCCAGCTAGGTACAGAAAAAGACAAAAAAACTGAGTCTGTAATACCTGTATACTTACAGAAAAACCTTAGACAGACATGACTATATACTGTAGCACATGCATATCCCACAAAGCAGCAAGTCCAAGATCATACAGCATGTTTTTCCTTTTTTTCCCCTGCCACCTAATTACTCAACTTCCAGTCTCATACCTCATGTATAAAACCTAATAAATTTTAACTGACATTTTAAAAATAAAGTTTCTCATTATTGCTTCTGCAACTTTTACGAGATTACATTCTGAAAGCAAAAGAGACAGATAAGAACATGTTCAAGGAAAGAAACTAATACTATTTTCATGCATTAATAGTCAAACACAGCTATATAGTCTTACTGGTGATTTACTGGATATAAATTAAAGCTCTACACAATTTTTACTTTTTCCTGATTATATAATTATAAAAGCTTGAACAATTAATTTTGAAGTATAAAATGCATTTATATACTTTGTAAATTCCCCTTCCCCTGAATAAAACAGTAAAGATTTTTAAATTAGCTTTATTCCATTTCCATCTAGTTATTTCATATTTTGTACCTAGGAAAACATTTTAGGCCAGAATTCCTTAGCCTGAATTACACAAGAACCTCCATGAAGCATATGAGAATTTGCCATTTAGTACATGTAGAACCAGGCTATAGAGACACTACAAAAAACAAGCAGCCCTGTATCACCCATTACGTTGCTCTCGTAGCTTTACCCAGCATATCTTTTGTTATGACAGCTGCAAGATCACCCCATTACTCACTGCTCTCCTCCCTGCTCAGCATCACATCCCTGTTTGCCCTTCGCACACATCCATTCACACAGGCGCTGCTGCGCTGGCAAACTCTGACAATCCGTATTAGCTGTGGCGCTGGTATTTGGGTTTTCCTCCTTTCCCTCAGAATCAGGCTCACATCAGTCCATCACCTTCCTCTTCAGGATTACCAGTACTAGCCTGCATCCTCAATATCACTCTTGTTTCAGGTACTGCACTTTCCTCTCAGCTGCCTTTCGTCATCAAATCTAGCCCATGTCACTAAAAACCATCTTCTCTTGCACTAGCAGAAGTCTGGGGTCGATTACACTCCCCTTATTATACATCCATATATTGTCTTCATACAGGTCTTTCCCCCTGCAATTGCCTTCAGCTGTTGGGTAGTTTAAGTCATTAAAAGTCATTAAGAGAACTAGCAACAGCACCCTGTATACCCTCTCACCACAGAGCAGAACCAATGGTGGTATATTTTCTGAGTTTGGGATTTAGCAATAGAAGAAATTAAATTCTCTCAAAAGGTAGAAGGATAAAATGGGAAGGATTTTAGAGTAGAAAACACAGAGTAACTAAAAAAGGGGACAGAGTGAGCAGAGGAACCTTCACATGAACAGCCATTACTCACTCCCTTTAGGCAGAGTCTCAGAGAGTAACACTGTCCTAACATAAATGGGAACTGCAACTTCCAGTATTGTTTAAGCTGTGTTGTAGGCAGTTACATTTATTTCCTCACAACTGCATAAGCTAAATGGGGAATTTCAGAGCCACATTTTAAAATAACTCAAAATGTTTTAGAATATTCATTAGGCAGCTGTGTAAATCCTGTCTCCTGCCATTCTTCTGATCACTCCAACAGGAAACGCCACTCTCTGTTAGCTGACACTTCTGCAAAGCGAATGTGAAATTGTATCGACAGCAGACTAGTCAGTGCAAACCTCTGACTCAGTGCTCTTTTGCAGTTTCAACAGCTGCCTCAGAAGTAGGGCAGCGAGGAATCAAACCAAAGGCAAAAACCATTAATTCCTTTCCCTGCTGTTATGAAAATCTAACTCCAACAAAACTGGGACTTCATCCTAAGGGTTTTCAAAGGTGGTCTGATATGCTTTGGTGCCCACAAAATTAAGATCCTCACATAGATGCATGTATACCCAACACTATCGTAAGTGAAAGAACAGGAAGAATTCTGTTCCAAAACACAAACATCCACACTTAATGTTTTTGCCTGCAAGAATTTCGTGATGCTCAAGAAAAATATATGGAATTATGTATACTTGAAGGTTTCTCTAAAATTTGATGGTTTACATTCTTCTTTCCATGCCATTAGGTTTATCTTTTTTATTCTTTGTATGTGAGTTACTCCTCATTTGTCATATTACACAATTTTTTCTGCCTCTAACACAACTAAAAGAAAACTGTCTGAACCTCAAGATGTTTAGTATGCCAGAGAAAGTTTAGTTTAGTATTCACCGTTATATTACACTGATTAATTAAGTGCAGTCCTATTGGGCAACATAAGTGTTTACTGCACCTGCCCTGTAGATTGAGCCTGTACAGTCATAAGCATCTTCCCTGAATATAAGAGATAGAGACACAATAGTGATCCTTAAACTTGCCCACCTGCTGGACGTGGTGTACTTTTAATTTCTCTGAATCATCTCCCTCAGTGTCACTTCCAGTTTACTTAAGTAATACTAAGCAATAGATAAAACATTTAAGTGAAAGGATAAAACCTTAAATGAAAAAAGACTTAAGAAGGATGGTTATGTACCAGTCAATTATGCAGTCAACATGTACTGTAGCAGCTTTGCTAATGTTCAAAGACAAACCATCTCTTCATGCTGTACAAGTGCCTAACATTCAGATAAATGGAGAAAGGGGTATTTTACTTATTTAAACTAAGTCTTTTCAATAAAACTTGGGAAATACGCACTTTGTGGGCCACCTCCCGGTGCTGGATAGACCTTCCAAATATGGCTAATTCACTACACGCTAACAGAGGCAGCTTTCAGACTTGGAAAATATAGCCAACAGAATCTGTAAAGCGGAGTTGGAAAGTTTTCACTTCCCTCTAAACAATTCATACTTAGGAAGCAAAACAGTAGACAAGTTAAGTGTTCATATAGCATTTAAACATCTAGAAGATCTGGAAGCAGAGAGACTCACGTGAGCCTGCAGGCTGCACGTGATTCACATTGGAATTGACATGAACTTAAAACACAGTGTAAGTCATTATATCAAAATGGCAGTCAGAAACAAGCCAGCTTTTCAGGTCCCCTCTCTTGATGTTCACCAATTGTACTCCATCCCTGTTGTTAGTCACAATGAGTACAGAATGTGCACATGGTTCAGAGCCAAGGAACCTTCCCTAGGTTCCTGCAGGGAAGTCATAAGCCTTGGTTTCCGAGATCACAAAAAGGTAAGTAAGAGGAATAACACCACAGTTCATTTACTAGACATTATCTGTCAAATTGTTATCTTCCTACATAAAGCTGGCAAGAAGCCCAATTAAGATGCTGTTAAAAAAAACAGAAAGGAATAAGAGATCAGACTCCATAGACCCTGCTTTTTTAATCTTGCTTGTGAAAGGTTACATTTCTATGTCTCTTGAAAGCCAGAAAGAAGCTATCCTTCACAGTTTACCAGAGTTAAATGATAATATTTAAGATATTTTGTAGAACTTTGTTAGCAATTTTAAAGGCACCTCCCTTAGAAAGTGGAAACTCTGAGGAAGTTAAAAAACTAGTTGCAAAAAAATGTCAGAGGAAACAAAATGAACACAATGGCAACGATAAGTGTCAGAATTGTTTGGATTCGTTTTCAAAACCAGAAAGAATTCAAAATATGATCAGTAAACCATACAATCCATGCTTATCTTAGATCACCAAGCAGTCCCAAATAGATGAAATTTTTTGGCTAGGGCTTAGATTACCAAACATCCTTCCGCACAATAAACCAGACAATCCAGGAGCTTCTGCATTATAGCTGCACCTACATCCTGGAAGTCTTTAACATTATGAACACAGTCTCCCAGGTACGGGTCCAAGCTGTCTTCCCTTCATCCATGCGGGAGCACGTGGGATCATTACAGTAGACAGCACACTTCATTTAGGCAGTGCCAGTTGTCACACAGGCAGCGTTACAGGACAACGTTACAGTTATGTCCCCGAGTTGGACATAGCTACGGCAGAACCCACTGCCCAACACACTGCATTCACAGAGGGGGTAAAAAACAACAAAAACACCCTACCTGGACCTTTAGGCTTTTTATTGTTTAGATATTCCTGCAGGAGTGGAAATTTCCTGCAATGATGAATGTTGGTCACTAGTAGACTGGTCAAAACATGCTTACCATCTTGAATCAGCTTCGGATTTGAGGTAGCTGTATTTTGAACAAATTAAAGACTAGTCCAGGCACTCAGATCCCAGATTTCTTGTTTTCTCAGTCTAACCATGTGTGGTCTCAGAGCTTCACTCTCATTTAAATGAACCCCTTGTCCTTGCATTAACTCGGGGGGGGGGGGGGGGGGGGGAAGTTT